>NC_143163.1:5459545-5762575 GCF_047325235.1 Durio zibethinus
GCGAAATACTTCTACTCAGATTAAACCTTTTCCATTTAAAGCCTATGATGGGTAAAGATTGGGTACCTTATTAGTTTGTAATGGATCATGATAAAAGAAATAATTTAGGAACTTTTTAGAAATGACCCAAAATTTATATATAGTTGACTTTAAAAGCCCAACCATAGATAGAGCTTTATTTTCCACCCTTTATAGTTAACTCAAATCTAGGGTCATGTTGTTATTTTGCTTGCTTTATAATGTTTATTTTTTTTATTGAGGTGATTAACCGATTTTTTTATCTTCTTTTATTTCTTTTCTTGTGCATTTTTATATACATACATGCAAGTTAAATATTATGCTTACTAACTTTTTTTCTTATTGTGTATGCATGCATTCATGCATCATTACATTTATTCTCATGTATAATCTCATAGATCCATAAACATCATTCTAAATTTATACCATAATTGTGAGAAATCAAGGTTCAAAGATAGATCAACATCAGTATTACACTCGAGCTAGAGTAAAAAAAATAAAGCAAGACAATGTAGACTGGCTTGAAATAATAGAAAAGGACTAGAGATACCTAAAGAAAAATTAAGCAAAATCCTAAAGGCTCTAGAAAAGGGAAATAGAGGAAAGACAACAGAAGAAGATATCTCACAAGAAGCTACTGAATCAGTATATCTTTCAGGTTTCGATCTACATCAAACTCAAACCACTCAAAGCGTTCATTAACAATAGACCATGTTCTCAAATTTCAATCAAAAAAATGTTCAAAGCTATACAAATCTTATCTTCACTGAAAAAGCAGATAAGCCAATCTAAATTTTCAAAAATGGATGAGACTAAAAAGAAAAAAAGACTACAAATGACTGTACCCCCAGAAGACTTTAAGATTGATCAAGTTATGAGTATGATTGAAGAAAAATTACAGCCTATAGAGGGCATTGATTTTTATGGATCCGTGGATGCTATCAACCTTTGTTTAATTTTAGATATTATGATTTCTTCAAATTTTAAGGTACCAAAATTTAAAAAATATGACAGTACCAAGTGCTCCATTACGCATATCACAATGCATTGTCGTAAGATGACAGCACATGCTAGCAATAAGAAATTGCTAATGCATGTATTTTAGGGTAGTTTAATCGGGTCTACTGCAAGGTAGTATGTCTAGTTAGATAGAACTTGCATTAAGTCATAAATCATTTAACTCAATATTTCATTAATCAATATTGCCACATTATAAACATGGCTTCTTCTAATCACCTTTCATTACAAGGTATGAAGAAAAAAATCTGAGTTTTTCAAAAAATATGCTCAAAGGTGGCGAGATGTTGCTACTAAGGTCTAGTTTTCCTTAACAAAAAAAATAACAGTGCTATTTGTAAACACTCTAAAATTACCTTATTATGAGAAAATAATAAGGAATGCGATAAAAAATTTTATAGATATGGTGATCTTAAGGGAGATTATTAAAAATACCATCAAGAGTGGTAAGCTTAAGGAAAGAGAGTTCGACAGTGCAAAAGAAGGTGAGATCCTAAAAGAGAATAAGATAAAGCCCAAACAGTGAGTTTTAAATGACAATAATCCAAAAATTATGCTTCACATCCATTATATGTTCATCCTACTTACTATTCGTAGCCAATAATGTTGCATAAGTTCTTTACCAGCCTTATCTCCCAACCGTGAATAATGCTATTCTAAATCTTTATCAACCAATTTTTCAAGCACCTACATATAGGCCTTATCTTGTTATTACACCAGTTCCAAAGTCTAACAATCAAACGAGTAATTTAAGAAGATTTATGGACAATCAAGAGATAGCTCATATTGATCATTTCTCCATAACCCATATTGAGCTATTTTCAAAACTGGTTAAGAATGATCTAATATCCCTAGTCTTTTGGAATCATTAAAGTCACCCTATCCTAAATGGTACAATGTTAATGTCATATGTGATTATCATAATGGGAATTTGGGTCACTTTATAGAAACTTACCATACTTTTAAGCATAAGGGGCAAAGTTTGATTCGAGCAGGCTCGATAAGCTTCAAGAAATCATGAGAGCTGAATATCTACAAAACTCTTTACCTAATTATCTGGGGGCATAACTTTGGGAAGGCTGATTGAAACTGATTATCATTTTAAGATTTTTTGAGAATATGGATCTCTTTTATGAGCTTGGATTTTAGTTTATTTTTATCATTTTAATAAAAGTGACAGATATGATGCATTCTTATGACATTTCTCTTTTATGTGAGTCATCACTATTTACTTTTACCTTTTCATACCTTTTTTCTATATCGATTCTTTAATTCCAAATAAGAAATGTTCAGATAGTCAAGATGATAATTCAAGATTTAATTTTAAAAATATTATTCATGATGATTTGATTGATAGATGAAGATTGTTGATTTATTGAAAATACTAAATAAAAAGAAGATAAATCTGATGAATAATATTGGAAATGATGTGACACATGATCTTTATGATTGTTCACTCACAAGCTTACTCCTAGTCGATGAATGTTCTTCACTGAGAGTATTCATGTTCAAAATAAGAAATGATCATTTTTCTTCTATCCTTTAAAAAATAAAATTATCCCTTGTTATCTCGTTTAAGCTTATTGAAAATTTCTTTTAAGAAACCCTAATCAAGGATCACCCTCACACTGAAGATAAAGTTTGAAAAAATTTTTCATCTTTAGGGGCAAAGCCTTTTTATGATCAAGTTTTTTTGACAAATGAAAAAATAAAAAAATAAAAATTAATGAGACAAAATGATAATGTGCTCCACAAAAAAAAATGATAGGACAAAATGCCAATGTGCTTCACTTAAAAAAAGAAGTAAAAAAAAAATGATGGGACAAGATGCTAATGTGCTATGCCAAAAAAATAAAGAAAAAAGAAGAAAAAAAATTTTGATGGGGTAAAACACCAATGTGTTTTACAGGAAGAAATGATACTTGGTTTGATTACCTTCTAAATACAATTTGAGCCTGTTTTATCCTTTTTTTTTTGGCACCATTTACCTTAGTCTACATTATATCTCTTAAAAATCCATTTTGATCAAATGTGAATACTTGATTTAGAAAATCATGAATTGAATTGGAGCAGGTTTGCCATTAGATTATGTGAAGCTTTGATTGAAGTGTCAACAAAAGAGGAAGAGAAAAAAAAATAAAAAAAAAGATTAAAAAAAAAAGTAAGAAAAAAAGAAAAAAATGATAAAAAAAAAGAAGACTTAAATTGAAAACTCGAAGGACAATTTAAGTGAAGATGAAAACTTAAAAGAAAAAATGACTTTATATAAAGGCCTCAAAAGGAGGATGATGATTAGCTCAAAGATTGAATATTTTAATAGAATGTGTTTTTGAAGGATGATCCTGAGTTTGAGTTCAAAATTGTCTGAACACTCATTATTTTGGATTAATGTCCTATTTAAATAAATCACAGTATTTTCTCGTTATTCACCATTGAGTTGTTCTTGACCTTAACTTATGTTTTTTCAATAATAAAGATCCATTCCTACCCCACACCAAATGAACATTCTCTAAATGAACCAAAAAATACGTCATATCTGTCACTGATTTGAATGATGGCAAATAAATGCATGATATTTTTCATAAAGAGTTTTTCATTCTTTTGAAAGAAATCCAAGATGAGATAAATAGAAAGAAGCATGAGAAAATGATTTAGAAAGGGGCAAATAAGATGACCCAATGATGAATTCAGTGATAAACATAACTTATGAGTTATGATCAAATGAGAAGAATGACATAGATCAGCCAACAAAATTTGCTCTGAGATTATTAATTCTGAGACGCTAAGAATGATTGGTAGAGTTTTAAGAATTTTGCTACCATAATTAAAATTTCATGGCATTGATATATTGTGTTTGCATTTGCATCCTAGATAAGGCATGCAAATATTTACATCTACTTGATCTTGGCTTAGTCCAAATCATTTTTTATGATTCGTGGTTCCGTTTCGATCATTCATTTTTTACCTCGATTCTGTCCTGATAGCTTTATGTTGACTTATGGTTTTGTCTCGGTCACCTGATCTTGGCTCGATCTAAATCATTTTTTATAATTCATGATTTTGTGTTGATCATTCATTTTCGATCTTGACTCAATCTTGGTCATTTTATTTTGACTTATGATTTCATCTCGATCACCTGATCTTGGCTCAGTTTAGATCATTTCTTATGATTCATGATTCCGTCTTGATCATTCATTTTTAACCTCAACTCGATCTTGATCACTTTATTTTAGACTCATGATTTAATCTTGATCATTTATTTTAATCTCAATTTGATTCAAATCATTTTTATGGAACTTTTGTGAAGCATGGAGTCTTGTAAATCTTTTTATCTTATGAATCTGAAAGTTCTTGTGAACCTTACACCTTTACGAATCTTGTATCTTTACGAATCTTATATCTTACGAATATAAAAATCTTTGCAAACCTTGCATCTTTACGAATCTAGAACTTTTGCAAAACTTGAAATCTTGTGAATCTTTCTTTCTTACGAATATGAAAGTCCTTACGAATCTTACACCTTAGCAAAACTTAAAATCTTACGAATCTTTTTTTCCTATGAATCTAAAAGTTCTTACGAACCTTGCAACTTTGTGAAACTCGAAATCTTACGAATCTTTCTTTTTTGCTAATCTGAAAGTCCTTGCAAACCTTGTGAAACTTGGGGTCTTGTGAATCTTTTTTTTTATGAACCTAAGAATCTTTGCAAATCTTGCTTCATTGCTAATTTTTCTTTTGTTGCGAACCTAAAAATCCTTGCGAATCTTATATCTTTGCGAATTTTTCACCTTTATGAAACTTGAAATCTTGCAAATATTTCATTCCTATGAATATGAAATCTTTGCAAAATTTGAAATCTTACGAATCTTTCTTTCCCACGAATCTGAAAGTCTTTGCATACTTGAAATCTTTGCAAATATTAGAGTTTTATAAATTTTTTATTCTTGTGAATCTAAAAACCTTTGTGATTTTTAAATTCCTTCAATTTGGTTAAAATTGGAACATTGGGATCTTTTCAATTTCGGTCCAAATTGTGAATCTTTGGGCTTAGAGTGAAATTTTAAACTTTATTTTTTTTTACTTGCAGTATCATCCCAGTTATTTGATCTTGACTCGTGTTAGATCATCTTTAGACCTATGACATCAGTCTGGTCATTTATTTTTGACATTGACTCGATCTTGGTCATTTCATTTTGACTTGCGACATCATTCCAGTCATTTGATCTTGATTCATGTCAGATTATCTTTAGACCCATGACATCAATTCAATTATATATTTTTTATCTTGACTCGATTCTAGTCATTTTATTTTGACTTGTGGTATCGTCTTAGTCATTTGATCTCGACTCATGTCAGATCATTTTTAGACCTGTGACATTAGTCCAATCATTTATTTTTTAACCTCGACTAGGTTCTGGTCGTTTCATTTTAACTTATGTCATCATCCCAGTCATTTGATCTTGACTCATGTCAGATCATTTTTAGACCTATGACATTAGTTCGATCATTCATTTTTGACATCGACTTAGCCCGAACCACTTTTAGGCTAGTGGTATTATCCCATTCATTTATTTAAGCTCGACTCCGATTGTATTTCGACTCGCGACATTGTCATAGTCATTTAACATCGGCTCAAGTTAGATCATTCTACTTTCGACTCGAAGTTTACCCTGATCGATTTTACCTGCTAATTTGACTCGAATAGAATATGTGTCTAGGTTTTTTGTATCATCTTTATCTAACAAAGATATGCAAAGAGGGGTAGCTGTAGACACCAATTGTGTCTGAACTTGTTGAAGATCGAGCTCGAGTGGGCCCATTGGGGCCCAAACTCGATTGAGCACATAATCGGGATGAATGAGATCCAAGCTCGATAGGCCCAATGAGGTCCAGGCCTGATTGAGCCTAGGCCCAATGAAATCGAGACCTAATTGGGCCCATCAGTGTTTGGCCCAATTAGGCCCATTTGGGTCCAAATTGATAGCTTATTATTATTATTGTTGTTGTTGTTGTTATTATTTTTTTTTACTTTTTATTTTTATTTTCCCTTTCCTTTTATTTTTTCTCTTATTTCCTTTTTTTATTTCACGTGTACGAGAAAATCAGAATTAGAATCCTCTCAATCAATTTAGAATCAAATCAATATGATTGCTGAAATTTTAGACCTAAAATCTCGTTTAGACAGAATGTAATTTCAGGAATCAAGCTTGGGATTGATTCTGTCTGTTTCATGAATTGATTCTAGACTGCCTATAAATTGGACCTATTATATATAATATAGATACAGAAAAAATAAACAAAAAAATGGAATGAAAATCACTGGAAGAAAGTTTTGAAAATTTCGGGTAGAAAGGGTTCTGGAATTCGATCTTGGGGTTTTGGAGTTAATTTACAGTTTGATGAGTGAATTCAGGTTTTTGGAGGTCAATTTAGGGTTGTAGAAGGTTTGGGGAAGGCTTAGAACTATTTAAGAATTTTTTTTGGATTTTTTTAAATTTTTTTTGGGTTTTTTTGGGTTTTTTGAAAAACTTCAAATTTTTAGGTGAAATTTTTCGACGAAGGTTAAAGTTTCCAACAAGATTCCAGCAAGATTTCCAGAATCTAGTAGGTTTTCTATAAACTTGTGGGTTTTTCAGTTTTCGATTGAATTTTTCGGTGAAGTTTCCAAAAATCGATGGAATTTTCAGTTTTCGATTGAACTTTCTGGTGGATTTTTTAGAGAGAGGTCAAAGGATTTTAGGGGTAGAGAGAGGCTCTGAATTTTCTAAAGAAAAACACAAAAGGGTACCTTTTATACCGCTCTAGAATGACATTGTTTTGGTAAGCCAATATTTGCGCGTCGACTTGAAGACCTGCGTGTTGACTTGCATCCTGACCCGACCCAATCACAGGTTTTCCCTTTTTTTTTATTTTTTGATTTCTATTTTATTTTATTTTAATCCATATTTTTATTTTCTAGTTTATTTTTAAAAAAAGCAAAAAAAATTATTCTGTCATTTTTTAAGTAGAAAGAGACTCTTTCTAAAAAACAAAAAAAAAGAAAAAATGACAAAAACAACAAAACAAAAAAAATCAATAATTTATTATTAAATTATTTGATAAATTATAAAAATGAGCAAGGCTTGGATAATTCGAAATCAAGCTAGAACCATTTCTTAGATGGGTGTTTTGGGGGTGCTATAACCTTTTTCATGTGCAATCGACTTCTGAACCTAACATTTATTTTGTAGATCAGCTTCAATCAGGTGGCCAATCACACCTAACCAAAAAAGATTAGTGGTGACTTTTTTTCATTCCAAGTTTAGTAATAGGTCCACGGATTTATAGTTATGACAGAAAGGTTAAGAGCCAAAGGATCATTTCATCATTTGAAACACATTTGTTGCCTCATTTATTCATTTTTTTTTCATTTTTTCCATTCTTTTATTTTTCGCATCCTTTCTTTTTCATTAGTTTCTTTTCAAAAAAAATTTATTCACAAAGAGTTTCTTCTACTTTACCTTTCAAATCATTTGTGGCATTCACTTCTCTTTTAATGAAGGGATTTTTTTTTCAATTTTCATCATTGAGACCATTTGTGATTTTTTTTCTTTTTTTCTATTTTTTTCAAACAAATCTTTCCCAAAATTTACCTTCAATGTGGAGCGTGATCCTTGATTAGGGTTTTTAGAAAAAAAATCATAATAAGCTAAAAAATGGTAGCAAATAGACAAATTTCATTTTCATAAAAGGTAAAAGAAAGATGGTCATTTCTTATCTCAAATATAAATACTAAATTTGAAGACCATTTATTAAACATAGACTTGCTTGTAGATAAATTATCATAAAGGACCACATGCTTATGAGACATCTCTATTTTACTATTCAATGAATGTTCAAACAATTTTTAGAACTTGCTTTTGAACTTTTTTTCCCTAACTTGCACAACAAATCTTCATATATCAAGTTTATCAATATGAATGAGTTTTCAAAATTGAATCTTATATTATAATCATTATTATTTGAATATTTACTATTTGGAATATGAGAATAGATATAAGAGAAGGTATGTTAAGATAAAAACATATAATGGTGGTCACCTGAAAAAGAAAATACAATGAAAATGCATCATATTTACCATTTTTATTAAAATGATAAAAAATAAAATGAAATTCTAATATATAAAAGAAGCTTAGCATTATTCTAAAAGAAATTAAAAAATGATAAATAGCTCCAACTATCCTTATCATTGTCAAAACTAAGCCCCCTTATGGTTAGATAAAGGGTTTTTACCAATGTTCGGCCCATCTAGCTCATTAAAACTCACTAAGCCTACTTTAATCAAACTTTGCACATTGTGCTTGAAAGTAAGACAAGTTTCCATAGAATGACCCATGTTTTTATTGTGATAATTATAAGTGGCATTAGCATCATACCAGTTTGGATATAATGGCTTCAATGTTTTTAAAATAATTGGAGATACCAAGTCATTCTTGACTAGTTCTGCGAATAACTTAGTGTAGGTTATAGGGACAAGATCAATACGAGCTCTTTCTTGGTTGTTCATAGATTTTCTCAAACCATTCACTTAGTTATTAGGCTTTAAAACTAGTGTAGTGATAGGACTAGACCCATATGTAAGTATTTGAAAAGCTAGTTGGTAAGTGGGTGGGTAAACTAGATATGGCATGAGTTGGTAAGGGACTTGCGTAATTCTATTAACTATAGGTAGTAAGCAAGATAAATCGGTGGTAGATATGGAGCATAGTTTCTAAATTATTGCCCCTCAAAATTCATAGCTTGAGCTTGAACTTCTTTATGTTTAGGCATCTATCTTTTTTTTGTATTGATGGTCCATTCTTTCTTAAGCTTGTCACTCTTGATGGCATTTTTGATAATCTTTCCTAAAATCATCATATTAGCAAAGTTTTTCATTACATTTCTTATCATCTTTTCATAGTAAGGTGCCTTCAAAGTACTCACTAGTAGCACTGTAATTTTTTTTTCAATCAAAGATGGCTGAACTTGGATAGTTATGTCCCTCCACCTTTGGGTATATTCTTTGAATAACTCAATTATTTTTTCTTCATGCTTTGCAAGAGAGACAATCTTAAGCCAAGTCTATGATGTGTTGGTATTGGGTAATGAATATCTTTTGCCAATTCCTTTTATGAAGTAATACGAGCCCTATCTAGTTGAACGCATCATCTAGCAACAGAGCCAGTAAGGCTGTCTTAGAACATATGCATCAAGAGTTTTTCATTACTAGTATAAACAGTCATTTTTTGATAGTATATAATGACATGAGTCACTAGACACTTACTACCATCATATTTCTCGAACTTTGAGATTTTAAACTTTGGTGGGATAACTACATCAGAACCAAACAAAGTTTGATCATGAAGCCATAAAAATTAATTCCTTTCATGGCTCGTAACTTTTCTTCAAGTATATTTATCTTCTAATAAGCTTTTGAGTCCTCTAGAGATTAACCACTTTCAACTTCTGTCATAAAGTTTAGGTCGAGAGAACCTACCCATTAGACACAAAAACTATAGAGTCGCCACCAATCTTTTTTTCTAAAGGTGATTGGCCACCTATATGAATCTATCATTTCTAAGATTATCCTAAGCCTAAGTTAAGGGTCCTTAAAAAGAATATATTATAGTCTACATCAAAAGAACTAAGGTTTGGAAGTTGGTGCAAAGAATGTATTAGCTCCCTTTTACGCCTAAAATTATTACCAAATTAATTATGTGTTATCTTACCTAAGCTTTAATCAAAGATAGTTTTATCATGTAAATCATCAATTCCAATCCTTTTATTTATTTACAAAACATGGTGGTACAAAAATTCTTTCAAAATATCAAGCAATCATGTAAATCATCAATTCCAATCCTTTTATTTATTTACAAAACATGGTGGTACAAAAATTCTTTCAAAATATCAAGCAATCATGCAATAAATATTAAATCATACTATGCAAAAATTATCATGCAAATATAATATTATAAATTATACAAAATATCATGTAATAATATCATGGCTAAATCATGCTAAAATATTCATGTAAGAATGTCATGCAAATATATTAATTATCATGAAATAATAACTATCATGTAAATATATTATATCAATCAAATATATTATTATGCAAATATAAAATACCATACAAATATATTAATAACCATTCATGCAAATATATAATAATGAAATAAAATATAAACACACAAATATAATCATGTAATTATGCACACAATAAATATAAAAACATACAATCAAATATCATTCAAATATAATATTAATCATGCAATAAATATAAAATCATGCAATAATAATAAATAAATAAATAACCATCTAAATAAATATATTAATAATCACACAATCACACCAATAAATAAATTAATAATTATGCAAATAGACATATAATTAAATATATAAATGTGTAATAAACATGCAATTTAATATATAATCATACAAATAAAAATATATAAACAATGCAAATAAACATGCAATTAAATATATAATTAAACAAATAATAATATATTAATTATATAAATAAACATGCAATTAAATATATAATCATGCAAATAATAATATATAAATCATGTAAATAAATATGCAATTAAATATATAATCATGCAAATAAACATGCAATTAAATAAATAGTCATGCAAATATAATATTAGTCATGCAAATTCATGCAAAAAATAAATATCATGTAATAAATATAAAAATAAGAGTAAATAATTAAATATTATAAAAGTTATGCAAAAATCACAAAAAAAGAAGAAAGCAAAATTACCTCAATGGATCACGAGTTTCAATAATTTTTCACTTTTCAAAAACTGATGTTTTTTGCTATAAATTTTAGCCCTCCTTAAAAAAACTCCAATTGAATCTTCTTGCAAAATTTTTTTGCTTAATTGCTTCTTCTTTGTTGATTCAAAATTTTGTCCAAATTTTATCTCTTTTCAATGACCTCTATTTGATCATGAAGTGAATTGCTGTGAGGCCCCCCTTTTGATCTTAGATTCAAGGTTTTTATATAGAGTTGAATCTCTTTTGATTTGAAAAAAAATTAATTCAACCGAATCTAGGATTTCTTTCCCAAGTTTGATTATGTGTAATCTTTTCTTTTTCAATAGATTGAGCCTCAAGTATTTCCAAAACTATTCAACCATTAAAGTTAAAATCTAAGATGAAATCCAATAGTTGAATTGAATCCAAGATTTTCTATGCAAAATCACACTTTTTTTTTCCTTTTAAAAAAGTTTTTTTTTACCAATTGACTTGTCTATTTTGACTAAAAAAAATAAAAATTAAACCGAAAATTAAAGTAACAAAATTAAAATACAAATAAAATTTAAGGTTTAATCTTTAGGCTCAAAATTCACATTTCCAATTAAGGTCCAATTGCACAATCAAAATCAAAATTTGAAACCCAAAAAATTTTTAAAAATCTCTTGACAAAATGGAGTGTCTATAGTTGTTCCTCTTTATGCATTTTCTATGAAACATGAATTATACAAAAACAAAAAACATTCATTTTGTTCGGATCAAGAAAAGTTGAAAAAGAAAATTACAAAGGCTTTTCCTTGACAAAGGTTTGAAACTTTCAAAAAAATAAAATGTTTTTCCACAATTAAGGCCTTGAAACTTTTTGAAAAAGAAAATACTCCCCCATAACTGAGTCAGGTTTGAAACTTTCAAAAAAAATAAAATGCTTTTCCACAATTGAGGCCTTGAAACTTTTTGAAAAAGAAAATACTCCCCCACAACTGAGTCTTTGGAATTTTGAAACATAAAATACTCCCCCACAATCGAGGCTTTGAAACTTTGAAAAAATAAAATGCTCTCCTATAACCAAAGCTTTGAAACTTTTGAAAAAAATTAAATGCTCCCCCACAATTGAGGCTTTGAAACTTTATGGAAAATAAAATGCTTCCCACAACTGAGGCTTCGAAACTTTTTAAAAAATAAAATGCTCCCCCATAATTGAGGCTTTGGAACTTTTGAAAAATAAAATGTTCCCTAACTGAGGCTTTGAAACTCCATCATAACTGAGACTTTGAAACTTTGAAAAATAAAATGCTCTCCTATAACTGAGGCTTTGAAACTTTTGAAAATAAAATGCTCCCCCACAACTAAGGCTTTGGAAATGTTGAAAAACAAAATGCTTTCCACAACTGAGGCATTGAAACTTTTGAAAAATAAAAAGCTTTCCCATAATTGAGGCATTGAAACTTATAAAAACTAAAATGCTCCCCCATAATTGAGGCATTGAAACTTAAAAAACAAAAAAATAAAATGCTCCTCACAACTGAGGTTTTGAAATTTTTGAAAAAAAAAATGCTTCTCCATAATTGAGGCTTTGAAACTTTGGAAAAATGAAATCCTCTTGAAACCTGAGGCTTTGAAACTTTTGAAAAATTAAAATGAGATCATTCTTACTTTTGAAAAAGCTCTTCCCTGATAGAGACATTGAAACTTAAAAAAATCTTACTTTATATTGAGTATCTGTATCTCGTTTGATTAATCATTGATTGCCTTCCAATTTCTCTTTCAAAACATTTCAACATTTGCTTTCCTTTCTACTTTTCATATGTATGCAATGAATACAAACAATGAATGAAAAGATCTTTCAAAATTTACTTGAATTTCATGATTTGATTTTTAATTTTTCTTTCTTTCAAACATGCATTATGCATGGGATGAATACGATGAACACAATGTATGCATACAATGAATGCATAAGCCAAAGATTTTCAAAATTTCATCCTAATTTCACAACTTAAATTTGATCTTTCTTTTCCAAATATAGAATGCATGAGTGCAATAAATGTGATGATATATGCAACATGTAATGAATGCAGTGAATACAACACATGAATGCAAATTCAAACCTAATTTCAAACCTTAAACTTTTTTCTTTTTCAAATATGCATAATGACTGCCATTAATGAGTGTAATATTCTCGGCACGATGAATGCATGTAGTGAATACATTATATGCTACACAATTCATTTATCTTTTCAATTATGGTAAATCAGAGGATTTCTAAAACTCTTGATTTATTCTTTCACTCATTTTAACTCATCAACACTTGTGATTTTCAACATGAACTATCATGCACCATTAAGTAGTCTCATTTATTATATCATCCAAATCCAAAGTTTTCTTCTTTTCATGAGATCTCAATACTCTTTTTTATGTTTTTTTTTAGCTTCTTATAATGTTTTTCTTCAACTTTTTTGAAACTGGCTAGCAAATGTATCAACTGATTTATGATCCAAAATTTTTTTCATTAGCTTCATCATTTGATTTCAACATTTAGAATGTTTCTTTTCATTTGTAAGCCATAAGGATCAACATCATTTTAAACTTCTTTCATATTTTATATTTCATTTTCAATATGCCCCAATCACTTCGAAATAATGCAAGGATCTTTCATAACAGTCATTTATTCATTCATCATTATTTCAATTCAATAACAAATGTAATCCATCACATTTTTGTAATTCATCATAGAAAGAAATAAATGGTGAAAAACAAGAAAAATCAAAGAAAATGTATTCATTATAAGAATAAATAAGTAAAGAAATCATTTCAGGATATATCATTAAAAAAATGTTGAAAAGGGCATGCAACATCTAAGATAATGAATTCGGACAATTTTAGATAAATTAATTCTGAATTCTTTTTCAAAATCTTATTTTATTGATATTCTTAATCTTTCATCAATTCAAGTATCCCTATTTGTTGGGGATCCTTATCAAGGCTATTTTTTCAAGTTTCCTTTTTGTTACTTAAACTATCTTTTTAAGTTTTAGTTTAAGTTTTCTTTTTTCCTCTTTTTTTTTAAACTTTTTTCTTGTTTTTTTACTTTTTTTGCTTTTCTTGCTTTTTTTACTTTTTTTTTACACATCTCTTTCACATCATTTCCTTTTCATTTCCCTTTTTCCTTTATTCCATTAATAACATTTCAATCAAAATTTTTAACATTCCTACTACAAGTTTGTCTTAGTTTAATTCATGATTCTCCACTTCAGCCATTTACATTCGATCAAAATAGACTTTTAAGAGACATAACATAGGCTAGGGTGAATGAGTTATGAAAGAAATGGATAAAGTAGCCCCAAAGTTAATTCGAAGGGTTATAAGCTAAAGGATAATTTATTATCATATGTAGCAGCTTGGTTTTTTACCCCATTCTTCATCAATTCTCTTTTTTTTTCTTTTTTTCCTATTTATTTGATTTATACTTTTCATCATTTTTTAGGAAAGATCTAAGCACTAAAAATGTTTTTTTTTTCCTCTTAAAATCATTAAGGACTTTCATTTTCTTTTTTCTTTATTTTTCTATTTGTGATCAAGTTTTTTTCAAACTTTGCCCCTTAGTGTAGAGAGTTTTTCTTGGTTAGGATTTTTTCTAAAAGAAATTCAATAGGCTCAAATGGGATAGCAAATGGATAATTTTACTCTTTGTGTGAAGGATAAAAGAAAAATGGTCATTTCTTATTTCAAATATGAATACTCTCAATAAAGAATACTTATTGACTAAGTGTAAACTTGTGAGTGAACCATTATAAAAAACCATGCACTACATTACTTTCATCTATGAATGAGTAAAATCTCATGCTAGTTTCATTTCATAAAACTTGTCCTATTTTACTTTAATAATCCCAACATATTAAGAGTATAAACTTATCAATTTCATAAATATGAATGATGCTTTCAAAATTGAATCTTGAATTATTATCATAATTGTCTGAACATTCATTATTTAGAATATGAAAGTGGGTGAAATATGAAAGGCATGTATATAAAAGCAAGAAAACAAATGAGGAAATTTAATGAAAATGCATCTGTCATTTTATTGAAATGATGAAAGATAAATAAAAGATTGACATAAAAGACTTTCAAATGTTCAAAACTTACATTATTTCTTAAAGTTCTTAAGATGACAGACATTTATAAAATCTCTTTTAAAATTATACCCTAGTGTGGTTAAGCAAAGTGTTCATGATAACACATTTCACTACTTCTTGATCAAAATTCACCAATCCATTTTGTATCAAACTTTGAACTTTATACATCAATAGTGTGTAATTTTCTATAGAATGACCAACAATCCTAAGATAATAGTCATAAATAGTATTAGCATCATACTACTTAAGATAGGGAGGCTTTATAAGTTTTGAATGAATTATTGTGATGAAAGAGTTCTCAATGAGTTAAGGGAGTAGCTCAGTGTATGTCATAAAAATTGGATCTGTAAGAGCTCTTTCTTTTTTCACCCAATTCTTAAGTTGAGCGATTAGCCTAGAGTTGGGTGACTACATGACTAGTTAATGAACATAAGGAATTGAAAAAATATTGTTGATGATTGGGTAGTAAGGTTAGTACATCGAGTAAGGATAATATGGGGTGAAACCTCTAACTTGTTGCCCCATATGAATTATAGCTTAAACGTTTCCTTTTTTCTTTTTTACCACAACTCCTTTCTTTACATCACCACTTTTAAGCTTTTTCATTTTTGATGCATTGTCAATGATCTCTCCAGAAATTATCATATCATTAAAATTTTTAGTGACATTTTCAATCATTCTTTTATAGTAAAGAACCTTGAGAGTATTGACAAATAGGATTATGGTTTCTTTTTCAGTGAGCGATGGTTAAACATGGGCAATAGTATCCCTCAATCTTTGGCACATTCTTTGAAACTTTCAGTATCATTCTTTTTCATACTTTGTAAAGACATGCAATCTAGTGTCAGATCTATAATATGTTTGTTTTATGCAATGAAAGCTGTTGTAAGTTCTTTTCATCTATGAATGCAATATCTATCCAATTGTACATATCACTTCATAGTTAAACCAGTAAAGCTATCTTGAAAAACATAGATGAACAACTTTTCATTATGAGCATATGTAGCCATCTTGTGACAATACATCTAATATATGTCATAGGGCATTTAGTACCATTATATTTTTTAAACTCAGGCACTGTAAACATTAGTGGAATTACGACATCAAGAACCAGACATAATCCAATAGTATCTATTGACCCATAAAAGTCTATTCCTTCAATAGCTCTAAGCTTTTCTTCTATGAGATCTATCTTTTGAAAACCAGAGCTTTCTTTAGTTTAAACATAGTCTATCTTCAGCTTTTCTTGTTTCTTAAAATTACTAAGATTTGAAACTTATGTAGGATTAGATGTTTTAATATCAAGAATAGCAAAAATAGGAGCATGAATAATAGTTGTTAACATGTTAGTCTGCACATAAGGATAACTTACAGTGAATGGTATTTGGTGCTGGTTCCCTTGCGATGCATATGCTGAATATAGGCCAAAACTAGAAGGATATAATGGATCAAACTCATTTTGTATCACCACCTCTTGCATATATTCTTTCCTTTGCTCATGTTTTTCAATAATTCAATAATAGTTTTCAACTGCCCCTTTAGTTCTTATGCTTTTTCTAGCTTTTGAAGGTGGAGAGTGTTTTTTTTCTTGATATTTAGTGTTGTAGCATCTCAGATTATTTGAAGATTGAACCATCTTTAAATCTTGATTTTTTATAATTTTTAAGAATTAAGATGACTTATTATCATACACTTTAAAAAGATGTTTATCTATGAATGCATGAATGCATGAATGTAATCAGAAGGATTTATCGCATAACTATTATTAACAAAGAAAATCTTTATTGAATTGAAAGTTATTTCTAACCAAATCTAATTTACATTTATGAAAAGTCTAAAATTTATTGTGAAAAAAAATTCATAATTCATTGATATTGGCCTTGCACTTCATTAAGGAACGTTAGCAGCTGTTGGCTATGTGTTCCCACCGGTGGCACCTTTATCTTCTATTTTTTAACTTTTTCTATCATGCCCTTAGCTTTATAGGTAGTCATAGTGATTTGGTTAAGCAAGCATTCTAATTGGTTATGCTTTCTTATATATGCTTCCTTAGCTTGATCACATTCTTCATTCACAACATCCATTTGTATTCTAATTTCGACCATTACCCCATTAAGCATTTGGATGTGCTTAGTGCTTCAATGACTGCTTCATTTTTTTTTTTTACATCTTTGCTTATAATTGTCCATTTTCTTTCAAAAGTTGGGCTAGCTCACAATTGGTGGGTGACTGTGTGATATTGAGATAAAAAAATATATTCTTTCATTCATCATTTTCTTGTTTGAATGATTGAACCTTTTTGTTCATTCTTTCTTCTAAATCTTTTTTTATCCTTTTGTTTTCAAGCTCTAATTCATCATTTTCAATTTGGAGCTTTTTTTTAGCAGTTTTTTCTACCAATAGGAAATTAAGATGTGATGATTTCATTAGGCTATTTGAAGTCGTTTCTTCAGGGATTTTAATGTCTTTATCTCACCAATATGCCACACAAAGTACTTAAGGTTAACCTCATTTAAGCATCTTATCCAATTTTTCTTTGAGGCAAATTCCAAGCTTGTAAGGCTTTGGTTATCTTTATGGAGGCATCAATTCAACATATGAGAATTTCATTTTACTAAGTCTGAAAGTGGCTGAGATAAACTGTTCATAACCTTATTGTCTTTATACTATGATAGGAGGATAACTCATAGCATCCTAAAGGCCTAAGAGAAGAACCCAAAGTTTATCTTTACAATCATACAAAACTAGTCCATAAGGCATTCAAAGAGCTCTCCATATCATATCTTGGCTAGTAAGCTTGCATAGAAATAAGATCCATACTTCTTTGGATTTTTGTGTAAGCTATTCATTTTCATAGAATTCCTTGATGGGAGTGCTTGTATTGAAATATGACTTATGAAATTTACCACCATTATTTTTATATGACTTTTCATCTAAATGGTTAACAATTGGGCACATCCAACAAAATGACCCTCTCCATTTCAGTGACAATGATTTAAAGATCTAATAGCTTCAGCCAAAATTGTAGGAATATGGTTGATTTGATAACCAAATTGATTAAAAAATCCATGACTGCAACATCAATATGACCAATTACTTTTGAAAATACCATCATCCCATATAAAGTCAATACTATCAAATCTATTCCTCTTTTAGTGCCAAAATATTTGTATATTATGGTCTAAGGAATACCAACACTTTCACCATTTTTGTTTATCCAATTATCAACAGTTTGGACATCTACAACTATTATTTGAGTAAGCATTTTATGGTAACTAGTTTTTTTATTTTTCTAATATACATTATTAGGATTGGGGAGATCCAAACGAATGAGAGTTGAATATTCTTCAATAGTTGGCACTATGTCAATCTCATTGAACATAAAGTAGTGATATAAAAAGGTCTCAAAATTGAACTATGGTCTTAATAAACTGATCATTAATAAGGGTTGAAAGAAGTAATGCAAGGTCTCCAAACTTTTTTTAGAAAGTTTCCTTAGTAGTGACATTTCATTGGTTCCATATATTAACCAAATCGTTGAAATCATTTCGTGTAATATTGAAATGGAATTTGACAAGTAAAATAGTTACATAATTAGTTGGCAAACAATCACTTTTTTTAAGTTGAGCTTTCTCGAACTTCATTCTCAAGCACATAGGAAACTTTGATAGGCTCTCCATGGATGTAATTAAGCTTTTTTTTGTTAAGATTGTTTTGTGGCAATCACTACTTATGTAAATTTAATGATGCATGCATGCACAATAAAGTAGAAGGTTAGTTAACATAATATAAAATATACAAGAAATAACATAATATATACAAAGAACAATATCAAAGGTTAGTATGCAAAAATATATAAAGGAAACAATAAATTTGCAAGAATAGTAATTGTCCCATCATGTGTCCTACTTAGGTTTTTTTTTATAAAAGGAAAGATAGGGCTCTAGCTTAGATTTGGATCCTTAGGGTTCATGTATATGTTAGATTTAAAGGCTTGATAATCTAAAGGTTCCCAAATTGTTTTCTATATCATCATTTATTATAGGCTAGTAAGGCACTCTAATCCTCGTTCATCATTATAAGATCAAACAAAAAAGGTTCAATTTAAGTGAGAGTTTTTGCTAGCTCACATAGAGGATACTATCTCATAAGAGTGTAGGTACTTACTTCCTCTTAATAAAGGATAAAGTTCAAGTATAGAGCTTATACATGAATGCAAATGTGGTGTGTGTAAAAAGACATGCCGAATAATTAAATACATTAATGCACATAAAAAATTAAAATATGAAAACAAGAAAACAAAAATAAATAGGTTAGTAATATGAAAATCACAAATAGTTACATAATAACACCATCAAAGCACGTAACTATGCCTTAACTATTAATGTCCCCAGTGGAGTTGCCAAATTATCTTAACATTTAAGTCTGGAGAACCTACCCATTAGACACAAAAACTATGGAGTTACCACAAATCTTTTTTTAGGTGTAATTGGCCACCTATATGAATCTATCCTTTTTAAGGTAATCCTACACCTAAGCTGAGGATCTCTAAAAAAAATAAGTTTTGGTCTATATCAATAAAACTAAGGTTCGTGAGTCAGTTACGTGTAAGGTAGGTAGTAGCACCCTTTTACGCCCAAAATTGGTACGAAGTTAATTATGTGTTAGCTTATCTAAGCCTTAATCAAATATGGTTTTATCATGTAAATCATCAATTTAATCCTTTTATTTATTTACAAAACATGGTGGTACAAAAATTCTTTCAATATATTAAACAATCATGCAAAAAAAATTAAATCATACCAAATATTATGTAATAATATCATGCCTAAAATCATGCTAAAATATTCATGCAAGAATGTCACACAAATATATTAATTATCATGCAATAATAACAATCATGTAAATATATTATATTATGTAAATATATTATCATGCAAATATAAAATACCATATAAATATATTAATAACTATTCATGTAAATATATAATCGTGAAATCAAATATAAGCACACAAATATAATCATGCAATTATGCACATAATAAATATAGAAACATGTAATCAAATATCATTCAAATATAATATTAATCATATGATAACATATATCATGCAATAATAATAATAAATAAATAACCATGTAAGTAAATACATTAATAATCATACAATCACACCAATAAATAAATTAATAATCATGTAAATAAACATGCAATTAAATATATAAACATGTAATAAACATGCAATTTAATATATAATCATGTAAATAAAAATATATAAACTATGCAAATAAACATGCAATTAAATATATAATCATGCAAATAAACATGCACTTAAATATATAGTCACGCAATTAATAATATATAAATCATGTAAATATAATATTAGTCATGCAAATTTATGCAAAAAATAAATATCATGCAATAAATATAAAAAGAAGAGTAAGCAATTAAATATTATAAAAGTTATGTAAAAAATTACAAAAAAAAGCAAACATTATCTCAATAGATCACGGGTTCTAATAATTTTTCACCTTTTAAAAACTAATGTTTCCTATTATAAATCTTAGCCAAAAACTCTAACTGAATCTTTTTGCAAATTTTTTTTGCTTGATTGTTACTTTCTTGTTGATTCAAAATTTTACCTAAATTTTCTCTCTTTTCAGTGATCTTTATTTGACCATGAAGTGAATTACTGTGAGCCCCCTTTTGATATGAGATTTAAGGTCTTTATATAGGAATTGAATACCTTTTTATTTGGAAGAAATTAATTTAATCGAATCTAAGATTTCTCTCCAAATTTTATTCTTTCTATAATCTTCCTTTCTTCAATAGATTGAGTCCTAAGTCTTTCCAAAATTTTCCAATTATGAAAGTTAAAATCTGAGATAAAATCCAAGAGTTGAATTAAATCCAAAATTTTTCATGCATAATTGCACATTTTTTCTTTTTTTTACCCATTTTTATTTTTTTATCGATTGACTTTGACTCTTTTAACTAAAAAAAAATTAAACCAAAAATTAAACTAAAAAATTTTAAATGCAAATAAAATTTAGAGCTTAATCTTTGAGTCCAAAATTTACTTTTTCAATTAAGGCCTAATTGCACAATCAAAATCGAAATTCAAAACTTAATGAATTTAAAAAATCCCCAGACAAAATAGGGTATCTACAGTTTTAATTTCTCATTTTTCTTGGGATCATCCAAGTTGGGGACTTAGATTGGCTTTACTACTTTTTCAATAAAGATGGGGTTTATGAAACTTTGGTAATACTATTGATTTGATGTAGATGGCATTTATGGGGTAAATAGACTCTATAGAGAATGTAAACTACTGCGACAGAATGCCCTACGAAGACTGGGCTTGATATAGGCCTCAACTAAGAGGATCAACAACATTTTATGATGAATGATCTTACAGGTTGGCATCTTCTTCTATGGCCTTCTTTTTAGGGATGTAATCAATTAATTTTGAGCCGATACAATATTAAGCTCGAGCTCGATTCAAAATTTGAGGCTTGAAACTCAGCTCAAACTTGATTAAGTTGTATTTTTCTAGCTCGAGCTCGACTCGAGACAGAAATCGAGCTATTCGAGCTCGCTTGATTAGGTTCAATTAATGTGTAAATAAGCTCGATTCTTATATTCAACAAAAGCTCGATTATTTATGCTCTAGCTCAAGCTTGAGTTCAAGATATTTTATTAATTAAAATAATAAAAATATATTTAATAATAAAAGCTCGATTAGACTCGTGAGCTACTCAAATCGAATATAAAAATGCTCGAATTCGGCTCAATCGATGAGTCGAGTTACTCAAGCTCGAGCTTGACTCGATAATAATTAAGTCAAATTAAAATTTTATTTGAATCAAACTTGAATAGCTTACAAGTACTAACATATCATTTACACCCCTACTTTCTTTTATTCAACTTGTTTAGAGATTTTGAAATTTTACTTAACTCCCCATTGAGTTTTTCTTGGGCATTATCTATATTTTCCAAACGATTTTCATTTTTCAGTTCCATTTGTCTGGCTTAGACTCTAGTATTATATTAATGATGAGTTGGTTGAGAAAAATTCTTAGACAGCGGAGCTATTCTTGAACCTTGTATACCATAATTAGCATGCTTATATTATTAAGTGTTTAAAAATTTTTAAAACCTAACTTGTTTAAGGATCTGATATGCATGAATGAATGAATGCACTGAATGCTTGATGTAACAAATTATGATGCATAAGCACATAAATGTATATACATTAATGTATGAATGGATAAATGAATGCATGTGCTAATGTCTGTCATATTATAATGCACAGATGAATGCATATGTTAATAATGCTGTATTAAAATACGACATATAACAACTTAACAATAAATAAGAAATCAAATAAAATTTATCATAAAATTGATACACATGAAATTGAAAAAGTCCATTCATATATCCTAAGTAAGGTTACATTCTAATAATAGGTAGATATGATTCTAACCTAATGTTGACTTTTTATGTTTTACTACATGTGATTTAGGTTAACTTTAAAGGTTTTCAATATGTTCTCACATAATTGTTTATCATAGACTAGTAAGACACTTTAATCTTCACCCATCATAGGCTACAAGCAAAAATGATTCAATTTAAGTAGGAGTATTTCGCTAGCTCAGACAGAGACATGAAATCTCACGAAAACATAGGCACTTTACTCTCTTCTAAGGGATGAAGCTTGGGTATATAGCTCATGCAGATACAAGTGAATGATAGAATATGGGATAATTAGAAACAAATAAAACATTCAAAGGAAAATTCTTAATTTTTAATTAGACTTTGGATAATACAAATTTACTGGCCGGATTATCTGCATCCCTAGTGGAGTTGCCAAATTGTAATAACGTATAAATCTATAGACCTATAGCTTGACCTGACTTAAGGAGTCATTGCCAATCTTTTTTGTTAAGGTGTGATTAGTCACTTAACTGAATCTATCCCATTTTAAAAAGATATCCCAAACTTGACTTAGGTATTTTTAAAAGATGGATTCTAGCCCAAAAATCAAATCTAGATTCAGGAGTACTATTACGTGTGAGAAATGTTTTAGCATCCACATAATGCCCATCAAAGGATGATACCAGTTTGATTTTTCATTATTCAAGCCTTAAAATATGTTTGTAATTTTACCAAATAAATTTAAATTGAATATAGACACCCTAATTTGTTTGAGGTTGTTACTATTTTTTTTAAATGTTAAAAAAAATTATGAAAGTTTAGGGTAGTTGAGTTTATTTGGGATTATTTTTTTGGGATTATAAAGTTAGGGTTAAAATCAAAGTCTGAAGTTTAAACTAAAAAAAAAGTTGAAACTCATTTTGGTTTAGGGATCTCATAATTTAAACCCTATAAATAACCCATTAGATTCAGCACAAAAAAAGTAGAGATATACATAGCAAAAAAATAGAGAGAAAGAGTAAAAAAAAAAGTAAAAAAATTAAAAGTTTTTTTATAGTCTTTTTTGGTGTTTTGGGTTTAAATAATTATGATTTTTTTTAGAGTTCTTTGTTAGAAAAAGGAGTTGAGAAGAAACACAAAAGAGAGATATTCAATAAAATGTTTTAACAACAAAGTTTTCAAGGGTTTTGGAGAAACAAGAAAGAAGGCAAGGTATTTTTTTTCTTTTTTTATTTGTATATTTATTTATGTTACTTAGTTGTTTCTCTTTCTTCTTTATTTAAAATAAAATTTTTAAATACTTATGATTTTTTTTAGAGTTCTTTGTTAGAAAAAGGAGTTGAGAAGAAACACAAAAGGGAGATATTCAATAAAAGGTTTTAACAACAAAGTTTTCAAGGGTTTTGGAGAAACAAGAAAGAAGGCAAGGTATTTTTTTTTCTTTTTTTATTTGTATATTTATTTATGTTACTTAGTTGTTTCTCTTTCTTCTTTATTTAAAATAAATTTTTATAATAAACTTTTTGTTACTTAGTTGTTTCTCTTTCTTCTTTATTTAAAATAAATTTTTATAATAAATTTTCAACCTTACCAACATATTGGAAAGCAACTAGACTTTTAAAACAAGATTTTACCAACATATTGAAGAACCTTATTAATTTTCTTATGAATAAATTTCAAGAAAATATAGTTTTCAATAAAGCTTTACCAACATATTGGAAGGCAATATGATTTTTAAGATAAGGTTTTACTAACATATTAGAAAACTTTATGATTTTTAAATAAATATAAATTTTTAGAAAAAAAATAATTTTCAAAAAATCCTACCAACATATTGGAAGATAATTTTTAACAGAAAATCTTACCAACATATTGGAAGATATTTTTGAAAATAAAGAGTTTATTTAATAAAATTGGATTTTATAAAAATTAAATGAATTCGACAACGGAGCCTCTTCAAAGCATGACAAATTATCTCCTTGAATACTCTTGAAGTGAAAGAATGTTCTTGAATTATTACCAACACATTGGAGTAATTTAAGGATAATTTTCGATATTAAATTACTTAAAAAGTTTTTTTAGGCTTTGGATAACATAAAATTAAACTGGTATCATTCTTTGGGTGGGTGATATAGAAGTGCTATAACCTTTCTCATATGTAACAGTACTCTCGAATCTAGTTTTGGTTTTGCAAACATAAATCAATTAAGTGGCTAATCATACCTTAATAAAAGATTAGTGGTGACTCCTCTTGTTAAGTCTAGCTATAGATTTACAGATCTATACACAATAACAGTTTGACGACTTTACTGGAGATGTCTGAAAGTTAGGTTAGTAAACTTGTGTTGTCCAAAACCTAAGTTAAAATTAAGAATTTTTTTAAATGTTTTACCTATTTCTAATTATCACATATTCTGGCATTCACTTGCATTTACATAAAATGAGTTCTAAACTTGAGCTCCATTCTTTAAGAAAGAATAAAGTACCTACGCTCTCGTAAGATTTCATATCTTCACATAGACTAGCAAAATACTCTCACTCAAATTGAACCATGTCTATTTATAGCCTGTAACAGGCACAAATTAGGGTACTTTACTAGTCTGTGATGGACAATGATATAAGAAACAATTTGAGAACTTTTAGATTTAACTTGAACCACCTATAGTTAACCTTAGAACCCTAACCCATAGGTAGAGCCATGTTTCCATTTACCCTTTAGAATTAACCTAAAGTTTAGGAATCATGCTATTTTATTTGCTTCCTATGTGTTAATTAATTTGTTTATTTCGTTCCATAATATTGAAACTAACCAATTTCTTTCCTTGTTTCTTTTTTTTGCATATTCATAAATCATGCATAAAGATTGCATATAAAAATCTGCTCTGAAGTTATTTTCACTAAAAACTTTCATGGAATCCATAGATCATTTGGTTTGTACCTCATTAACCTTTGCTAAATGCGAATCACCCAATGATCCAAAAATTGAGTCAAAAAGAGTTCAACAAAAAGAGAGAGATTGCATACCACTAGACTATATCTCTACTTTACCAAAGAAAGTTTATCTATGCCTCAAGCAAAATAACTTGAAAGAGTTGTTAGAGATATAGAAGAGTATGGGTCAATCTAGACAATCAGCTTTTTGCAAAAAGTATAGTTATATTATGCATCACCTTTTAATAGTAGTTAAAAATTCCCTCATTAGTTAGCTGTGCAATTCTGGGATCTTTCATATAGATGCTTCATATTTAATGGGATAAACATGACACCAATTATAGATAAGTACTCTAAATTGATGGGTTTGTATCTTTAATTGCCAGATAAGATATATGTTAGAAGGTAAAAACTAGCATTTTATAAGAAATTATCCGATCTCTTGAGGGTTAAAAATAATATGTAAACATACAAGTTCAAGAAAGAAGTAATCATATTTGTCTACCCTAGGAGTTTTTTTATGATTTCATCATAAAACATCCAAATGATGACCAATGATTGGATATATTTACTTTAGTGGTATATGGTATCATGGTGTTTCCCAAGATTCGTAGTCATATTCAAATAAAAGTAACTAATTTCTTCTGGCATGTAGAAAAGGTTGTAACCCTTCACCCGTAATCTTAGCAAAAACAAAAAAATCCCTTAATATTAGAAGGGGAAATGACACTTTTTCGGATGTATATTATTACTATATTTATAGATGAAGAGTCATTTCAAATGCAAGAAGAATGCATTCTCAAAGCTTTACTTCTATAATTAAGTCCTAATCAAGGAGTTCTATTAGAGTGAATGGTCGAAACCCAAATCCAAAGAGGGATGGATGGTTTTATTATAAGGTTTTATTTGTACCTAAGTAAAATGGATGGTCTCATAGATGAAATGTAAACCGATGTTGTATCAATACTAATATGAGACTAGGATCCCACTTTTTGATTTACGAAGAGCAATAAATTATGTATTGCTCATGGTACGAAGACAATTTAGAGCTGAGCAGTTTGTTTATGTGACATTATACTCACTCAATCAAATTTTTTATATAATGTGCCAAATATGCTACAAAGGATGGATAAGATGATTCAGGCTTGGAAAAATTCTAAAAGGATGAGTCCTAGATTTTTAACTAATACGATCACCTTAGGATATGTGGTATGAAAGGTAAAAAGAGGTAAAAAAATTATTTTCGCTTCTAAAGATTCTTGTCAGTTAATGGAATAGCATATAAAAGAGGTACCTTTAAAGTTAAAACTTACAAGAAAATAGTTTGAGTTTGAAATAGACAACTTGAAGTAAGAAATCCATAGGCTTTAAAAAAAAAAGAAGAGAAAATGAAGGAAGCAATAAAGCAAGAGGCCAAGATAAAGAAGATCATTAAAGAATAAGGCACAACTATTAGTGACTTGTTAGAGTTGCACCAAAAATGCAACAAAATGACTATTGAGGTAGAAAAGCAAAGGGCAAAGGCCTAAAAGATGGCTAGGGAACATGACACCACCCTCAATGAGTTGACAAAATCATATTGAAAACTCAAAAGATTATGCATCCAAGTAGAGACCAAAGAAATAAATATCATCGATTTGGGTTGTGAAAATGAAATATTGAAGAGGAAATATTCTTGAATGGAAGATGACTACGCTGAAGCTCAAAAAGAGAATTAAGCACTCAAAAAATATATTCAAGTTTTGAAATAGAGATTTAATGAGTAAGAGATTTACATTGTCGCATTCATAAATGAGTATAGGGAGTTATCATATCAAGTTTGGTATGGCAAAATGGAAAACTTAGGACGATAGAGGTACATAGAGAACTTTATAATCTAGATAAGTAAGGCAATAATCAAAGCTAGTGAGGCAATGATCAAGGTTGAGGACATGGCTAAGGAGGCTGAAGCTCTTAGGGAAGTAATTGCTCCAATAGGAAAGTATAGACAACTTTTGTTAAACTTTATTGAAGAGGCCAAAAATCATTATGAACAAGTCAAACATCTTTTCAAATTAAGAATAATATATTTTATGTGAATAGTCTTTTGTGAAATAAATAAATGTTTATTTTTGTTAGAAATCTTTCAAAGGCAAATATTATCTTTCATGCATCATGTCTCATACATTGTATTTATAATAAATTTTTATTTTTCACACTGAGTCATAAATAAGTCCTCTAATTAGCAATTGTGGTACTTAAGGTTCAAGGATAGCTCCACCGTTAAAAAATTCTATTCTTCACTAATACAATACAAGAGCTCAAGCTACATAGATGGAATAAGAAAATTTCAATCATTTTGAGAAGATAGAAAGAGTCCAAGAGAAGCTTAAAGGGGATTTAAGTAAGATTTTGAAGGCCTTGAATAAACTGAACAAAAAAAAAAGCATAGAAAAAAATACTAACCAGTAGGACCATCCATCACAGAATATTATTGATCCTTTTTATCCTTCTAGTTATAGGTCGCATCAAGCTCAGTCTACACAGGATGCAACACCACAGTAGTTTACATACCTTGTAAGGAATACATACTTTGGAATGCCATCGGTTTCAAATCCAGAGCATTACCAGAGTTACGTAAATCCTATCTTTATTGAAAAGACAGTAGAACCAATCCAAGTCCTTGATATAGATGATCCAAAAGAAAAAGAAATTAAAAACAAAAGCGGTCGAGTCACTATGGGATTTAATAGTTAATAAAATGATGAATGTGCTCGAAGACAGATTATGAGCAGTAGAGAAAATTGGTTTTTATGATTCTATAGATGTTACCGAGCTCTGTTTAGTCTTAGATATTGTTATTCCTTTAAAGGTTAAAGTACTTAAGTTTAAAAAATATATTAGTACAAAGTGTCCAAAAATTCATATCATCATGTACTATAAAAAATGGCTGCCTAGGCTAATAATAAAAAGTTACATTGCATGTATTTCAAGACAGTCTTACTGATTTTGTTGCTATAGGTATATCCAGTTAGACATGACCCGTATTCACTCATGGAGTGAGATGACCCTCGATTTCATCAATCAATATCGACATATAATAGATTTAGCTACTAATCACTTTCTTTATAGAGTATGAAAAAAAAGGTGATTGAACTGTTTAAGAAGTATGCCTAGAGGTAAAGAGGCATAGCCACTTAAGTTCAGTTGCTTCTGACTGAAAAAAGACCATAATATTATTTGTGAGCACTTTAAAATCTTCTTATTATAAAAAGATGATAAAAAATAAAACAAAAAATTTTATCAACATGGTGATCTCAAATGAAATCATTGATAATGCCATTAAGAATGGCAAGTTGAAAGGAAGAGAAGCTTTCACTAAAAAAGCATTAAAGAAAAAAAGACTGAAGTTCAAGCTATGAGCTTTAAAAGACAACAGTTCAAGGGTTACCAACCTTATTCACTATAAGCTTACTTCACATACTATCATGTTGTGAACCATACCTTACCTTGTTTATACCAGTCGACCCTACAACCATCTTGCCCACCAACATATGAACCCATTTTTAGACTACAAGCTCTCATATACAGTTCTAACACTCAACCTCTTACAAAACTCTTAATTTGCCCTACTAACCCATCAAATGCTTCACGAGAGCTATGAAATAATTGAGAAAAACCCATATTTGAACCAATCCCCATGACATATACTATATTATATCGAGAGCTTTACAATAACCATTTAATTGTCCCTAGTCGTCTGGAGCTACTTAAGTCATCTTATCCCAAATAATATGATTTTATAGCTCATTGTGACTACTATTATGAAATTAATGGTCATTTCACTAAGAATTGCACTATCCTAAAGCATAAAGTGCAATGATTGATCAAAGATGGAACGATAAATTTTGATATAAAAAGGATAACGATGCCAAATGTTAGCGATAATCCATTACCCAATCATAATGTAAATGTTTTTAATGAGAACCATGAGCGTCATATTAAAAAAATATGGAAAAGTTTAAGACTCTTTTTAAACAGCTATTTAATGTTTTATATAAAGTTGACATAATATAGCCAATGGATCCATAAATTTATCGTTGAAGTTATGTACCAAACAAAAAGTGTAAATATCATATTGGGACAACTAGCCACTCTATTGAAACTTGTGAACAATTCTACCAAGAGGTATAAAACCTTTTAGACTCTTACCAAATTGAGCTTTATGAAGAAGGAAAAGTTTTAAGAAGTGTTGAAGTGTTTATAACCAATAATCCATCAAAATTGGTTTCAAGATTTGTAACAATTTTTTGTGAAAAGAAACCGAAGTCGAGTATAAACAAGCTCATCTTCAGGCTAGTGACTATTTCCCTATTTCCCTATAAGGATGATAAAGTTGTGCCATGGAGATATGGTTGTGATATGATAATCTAGGGGTAATAGAAAAATACACCCAAAACTGATGCTGCCAACATAACAGGTGTGGGTGACATAACCCAAGGTAGAAGATGTTATACTCTAGAAATGTTGAAAAAAGGCTAAAAAAAGGTCAAAATAGGAAAAAATAAAATAAACTAAAAGTGGTGCCTAAAAAAAATGTTAGAAACTAGTATCAGAGAAAGAGGCTTATGAATTCTTAAAATTGGTAAAGCATAGTGAATATTTTGTGGTTGAACAATTAAATAAGATGCTAGCACAAATCTCATTGCTATCAATATTGTTGAATTTTGAACCACATTAAAATGTCTTACTGAAGCTGTTAAACCAAGCATATGTGGTATACAATGTATCTATTGAATATGTGAATCACTTAGTTAAAAACTTAAAAATGTCAAACTATATAGCATTTGGCGATGATGAGATTCTTTTAGAAGGAAGAGAAACACTAAGGCTTTATATATCACTGTCAAGTGCAAAAGCCATATTATAGTCAAGGTTCTCATCGATAATGACTCTGTCATTAATGTTATGCCTATGTCAAAACCTAGCAAGACTACCTATTGATTACTCATATATGAAGAGTAGTTATATGATCGTCTGAGCTTTTGATAAGACCAAACATGAAGTTTTGAAAAATGTTAAGATACCCTTGCAGATTAGGCCATACATGTTTAATGTAAAATTTCAGGTGATCGATATTTTTCAATCTTATAGTTGTTTGTTGGAAAGGCCATAGATTTATGTAGCAGGTGCTATTTTTTCAACCATATACCAAAAATCAAGTTCATTGTGAAAGGTTAATTGGTAGTAGTGTTTGAAAAAGAGGATATGCTAATGATTCAACCATTGAATGCTTCATATGTGAAGGTTACTGAAAAAGCATTAGAATATTTCTATCACTCTTTTGAGCTTGTTAATTCTTTTGGTGAATGACCTAAGATAAACCAACCTTGTTTCATAAACATAGTGGTGAATCAAATCATTAACAAAAATTGGTATCCTAGAATGGGGCTGGGCAAAAATTTACAAAGAATAAAAGAGCCTCTGATAATGGTTAACAACAGTGAAAGGTTAGGCTTAGGCTATAAGGTAAAAGGTTGAGAGAAGAGGAAAAGACAAGTAAACAAGAGAGAAAGAAGAATAGCAAGGCTCGAAGGGTACAAACCAAAGACTATGCCAATGGTCATCCCATATCTATATAACAAATTTAGGCCTAGAGGATTCATGTATCCAAAGTCAAATGAAAATTTTGAAAAGAAGCTAGAACTAGGCATAGATGAAACATTTGCTGAGTTATCTATTCATTCAATTGGAGATGAAAAGGGACATGAATAAAAAATATGGGTCCACCCTTATTCGTTAGGTTATAAGTTGAATAATTGGAACACCATCGAAATGCTTGCTATCTCTGAGACTTTTCCAATGTAATTATGGATCTCAATTGCTTATACCCAAAAGCATTGGGATGATCTTTTCTATATGGGCCATTTATCTATTATTATTTTAATAAAAATTAAGAATGACGTATTTTCATTCATTTCTTTTATTGTTTTTATTTTTCATTTTCCCAATACATTTTGTCAATATATCTAATTTCATTTAATTTTAGGTTTTTAAATGAACAAGAGGATAACCATAATAACAATCAAGGGGTTAATTTTAAAATTTTGATTAATGCTGATGAACTTTATAATGAAGATGATTCTGAGGAATATGTATTACCTCTGGATCTAATAAGATTAATTGAGCAAGAAAACAAACTGATTTTGCCTCATTGAAAGATAACTAAATTGGCAAACTTAGAAAATAAAAAGAATAAAAAAAAAGTTAAAGTTGGTACATCATTTTCATCAACAAAAATGTTTGGTCTTATCAGGATATGCTTGGGCTTAGTACAAAAATAGTGGAATATAAACTGCTCTTTAAGCCAGAATGTAAAGTAATCTAACAAAATTTGAGGCAAATGAAGCCTGAGGTACTACTAAATATTAAAAAAGAGGTGAAGAACCAGTTTGATGCAGATTTTCTATAAGTGGCCAAGTATCCAAAATGGGTAGCCAATATAGTACTTGTTCTTAAAAAAGATGAAAATGTGTGAATGTGTATGGATTATCATAATTTAAATAGGGTTAACCTAAAGGATAATTTTTTTTTGCCTTATATTGACACACTCATGGACAATATGGTTAGGCATTCTATGTTTTCTTTCATGGATGGGTTCTCAGGGTATAATCAAATAAAGATGACTAAAAAAGACATGAAAAAAACTACTTTCATGACCATGTGAGATACATTTTGCTATAAAATTATGCCCTTTGATTTAAAAAATGCTGAAGTAACTTATCAAAAAGTCATGGTGACTCTTTTTCATGATATGATAAATAAAGAGATTAAGGTGTATGTAGATGATATGAGTACGAAATCTCATGAAAGAGATGATCATATCACCAACTTTAGAAAGTTGTTTAAAAGGTTAAGTAAATTTTAACTCAAGTTGAATCCAGCCAAATGTATATTTGAGGCTAAGTCAAGAAATTGCTAGGCTTTGTTATTAGTAAAAGAGGGATTGAAGTGATCTAGACAAAATACGATCTATCCAAAATTTGTCACCTTTGAGCACACAAAAAGAAGTTCAAGATTTTTTTAGTAGATTAAACTATATTTCTTAATTCATTTCTTAGCTTACCTATAAGTGTGATCTTATTTTTAAGGTTTTTCGTAAAAATAATCCTAAAGAATGAAATGAGAAAACGCCAAAAGGTTTTTGATAAAATTAAGCAGTACTTGTCCAATTATTTCATGTTGGTACCACCTGTTCTAAAAAAAATTTTAATCTTATACTTGATAATGTGTGAGAAGTTGATAGGATATATGCTAGGGCAATAAGATGAGTCTAGCAGAAAATAAAAAGTTCTCTACTATTTGAGTAAAAAGTTCACAGAATATAAGTCCAAGTATTTCTTTTTAAAGAAAATCTATTGTGCATTAGCTTGGATAGTCAAAAGACTTAGATAATATATACTTTATCATACTATCTGGCTTATAACAAAGTTAGATCCAATTAAATATATCTTTGAGAAGCCATCGTTATCTGAAAAATTGTAAGATGGCAAGTATGCTCTCAAAATATGATATCATATATGTAAGCCAAAAAACAGTTAAAAGAAATGTTATAGCTGAGTTTCTCGAAGATCATACTGTTAAAAGTTATGAGCCAATAAGGTTGAAATTTTTTTATAAAGATTTGATGACTATTTCCCAACTTGAGAAGGAAAAGCATAATGAAAAGTGTTGGAGAATGTACTTTGATAAAGCTGCTAATGCCTTGGGGCATGAAATTGAGCCAATTTTGATCTCTCCAAAAGAATGCTATTATTTTATAACAGCAAAGTTGAATTTCAGTTGCATTAATAACATTGCTAAATATGGGACATGTGTTATAGGTTTACAAGTAACTATAGAGAGAAAGATTATAGTATTAAAAGTGTTTAGAAATTTAGCTCTAGTTATATATCAATTAAAAAAAATGAAAGATAAGAGATTCAAAACTCATCCTATATCATAAGTATATCCTAGAGTTAATAAAACAGTTTTAAGATATTCAGTTTGATCACTTATCTTGTGAAGAAAATTTGATTACTAATGCTTTTGTTACTCTTGCAGTAATGATCCAAATTAATGATAATATAGGTATTTAGCCCATCAAGTTAGATGTTAGTGATATACCAGCTTATTGTTCTAATGTAAAAGAAAAAAGAAATAGAAAGCTATGATAGTATGATATCCTACAATATATTAAGAATCAGCAATACCCAAACTAAGCAACTGAGAGTGATAAAAGAGTAATAGGAGATTAGCTATGAGTTTCTTCTTGGATGGTGATGTTTTGTATAAAAAGAGTCGAGATCAAGTGTTATGAGACTTGTAAACGCAATCAAGATGAAAAAGATTATTAAAAAGGTGCATGATGAAATATGTGAGGTACATGTAAATAAATATATGATGTCAAGATAGATCATGAAAGCTAGGTACTATTGGTTGACAATGAGGAATAATTGTATTGATTATGTTCAAAAATATCATAAATGCTAGATCTATGTTGACAAGACTCATGCTTCGCCTATTGCTTTACATGTTTTGGCACCACTTTAGCCATTTTTCATATGGGACATAGATGTAATTGTTCCTATTACTTCAAAGGCTTCTAATGGGTATAAGTTTATTTTCGTGATGATAGATTATTTGATTAAATGAGTTGAAGTAGCTTCATTTGAAAATGTGACACGATTTATGGTTTGTAAGTTCATAAAAAGAGAAATCATTTATAAATATGGACTTTCAAAAAGAATTATTTTAGATAATGCAAAGAACCTGTATAGTAAGATGATATAAAAATATACAATCAATATAAGATCAAATATCATAATTTAATGCATATTGTCCAAAGATGAATAGAGCAATTAAGGCAGCAAATAAAAATATAAAAAAAATTCTTGAGAAGATGATTAATTATAAGGACTGACATAAGAAATTGTTATTTTCCCTTCATGCTTATCGGACATCAGTGTGTACCTCTATTGGGGCAACACCATATTTTTTTAGTTTATGGGATGGAAGTTATATTACTGGTAGAAGTGAAAATCTCATTCTTAAGAGTCTTAAGAGAAGTTGGATTGGAAGAGGCTTAATGGATTCATGAGCACTATGAGCAATTAAATTTTATTGAAGAGAAAAAATTGATAGCATTGTGTCATGGTCAGTTATATCAGAGAAAAATGATGAAAGCTCATGATAAAAAGGTCTAACCTCATTGTTTTTTAGAATAAGAGTTGGTTTTGAAAAGAATTCTCCCAAGTGAGCACGATAATAAAATAAAGTGGACTCCAAATTGAAAAGGGCCATATGTTGTGAATAGAGTTTTTTCATGTAGAGCATTAATATTAGTAGAGATGGATAGAGATGATTTGCCCAATCCTATAAATTATGTTGTCGTAAAGAAATACTATGCTTAAAAAAAAGAAAAAAAGAAAGAATAAAAAAAGAGAACTTAAATCAAAAACCCTAAAATAGCAGTTTGAGTCAAAATGGGTTCATCTAGATTGAAAACTTGAAAAGATAGCTTAGATAAAGAGGATACAACATCAAATTTGAGAATTAATGGAGACTAGTATATTCTAATGAGCTCTAAGTTATTAAGTGCATCAGGTGGTTAAGTTTTCAGAAAAGACTTCAAGATGTGTTATCATGATCATTTGATTGTTTATTTTGGGCATTGTTATCCCATACCCATTTTTTAACCATTTTTTTTTATTAATGGCCAAAGTTGTTCTACCTTTTTTTTTAAAATAAGAAATATTTCATTTCATTCCTTGTATCTCTCTTTTAATGACTATTTTCTATTTATTCCTAATATATCCCTTGACTTTTCCTTTTAATACCATGTAATGGAAAAAATGTGTAATTGCATTTTTATGTTTTGAAATTGAAGTAATTATTGATAAATGAATAATAGCATGAAAGATTTCTACATTTCCTTGGAAAGGTTGAGAGTGATAAAAACAAATATGAAGTGTTCAGTTTCTGATAAGGATAATGAATTTGAAGAAGAAAGATTTTTTTAAAAGAAAAATATGGTTGATAACATTGAATGAGAAAGATGATAAAGAACTGAATCAGTTTGGTCTTAGTGCTTAAAGATTGAAGAGTTCAAGATCCAAAAAAAAGAGGCTTGAGAACTTGTGTACTACAATTGAAAAATATTAATTAACATGTGCATAACATGCATTGCACTTAGGAATGTCTAGTGTATGAACCTAAGAAATAGGGATATTGCGAGATCTCACATAGAGAAAATAAATATGAAGACTTTTCGGTGAAAAATTTTCAAATTATTGTTTAAAAAGAAACCTATAAGGTAAGATTCTAATCCTTGAAAAAAGATATTTTAAGAAAATCAGTCATGGATAAGAAATTTTTTTAAAAATTTTAAAGTTATGAAACCTTTGTTTAAATAAGCATTTTTTTATCATAAAAATGATTTATAAGACCTCTGGATATAATATCTTAAAATTTCTTTAGATACGATCTATAAAACCTTTGGGCATGATTGTTAAAAAGTCTTTTACATTACTTTTTTAAAATCGTTGAGCCTTTGTTTAGATGAACTTTATTTATTTTTCAAAAATTATGAGCCTTTGTTTAGAGGAGCTTTATTCATTTTTTTAAATTATTGCGCCTATGTTTAGAAGAGCCTTATTTATTTTTCAAAAGTCGTAAGCCTCTATTTAAAGAAGCCTTATTCATTTTTCAAAGTCATTGAACCTCTATTTAGATGAGCTTTATTTATTTTGTTGAGCCTCTATCTAGAAGAGTTTTATTTATTTTTTAATAGTTGTTGAGCCTCTATTGAGAAGAGTTTTATTTATTTTTCAAAAGTTATTGAGCCTCTGTTGAGAGAAGCTTTCATATTTTTCAAAGTAATAAACTTCTGCTTAGATGAGTTTTTATGTTATTCAAAAAGTCTAAGTATCCATTTTAAAAGAGTTAAAAAAAATGAGCGTCGAGTTGATTATCTGGATATGAAAGCTGTCTATGTCTTTGCATAATTCCTATTTCATAAAAAGTGTGCAAAGAAGGATAACCATAAATACTCTAATTTGTCTACGGTTGTAGCTGTTTGTTTTTTAAATGTTTAAAAAAAAGAAAAAAAATTAAAAAAGTTTAGAGTGGTTGAGTTTATCCGGGATTTTTTTTAGGATTATAAAGTTAGAGTTGTAATCAAAGTCTGAAGTTTAAACTAAAAAGAAGTGGAAACTCGTTTTGGTTTAGAGATCTCATAATTTAAATCACCCCATCAGATTCAGCACAAAGAAATAGAAAAAAAGAGTAGAAATATACATAGCAAAAAAGCAAAAAAAAAGAGTAAAAAAATTAAAAAAATTAAAAGTTTTTTTATAATCTTTTCTAGTGTTTTGGATTTAAATAATTAAGATTTTCTTTTAAGAGTTCTATGTTAGAGAAAGGAGTTGAGAAAAAACACAAAAGGGAGATATTCAACTAAAAATTTTGGCAACAAAATTTTCAAGGGTTTCATAGAAATAAGAAAGAAAACAAGGTAATTTCTATTTTTTTCTTCTTTATTTGTATGTTTATTTATGTTACTTAGTTGTTTCTCTTTCTTTTTTATTTAAAATAATTTTTTCTAATAAATTTTAAACATTACCAATATGTTGGAGGGTTTAATTTTTTTAAAATAAATATTTAAATAAAAAGCTTTACCATTATATTGGTAGGCAATTTGATTTTTAAGATAGGATTTTACCCACGTATTGGAAAAACTTATGATTTTTAAATAAAAATTAATTTTTAGAAAAAAAATAATTTTCATAAAATCCTACCAACATGTTGGAGGATATTTTTGAAAATAAAGAGTTTTTTTTCATGAAATTAGATTTTACAAAAATTAAATGAATCTGATGGCGAAATCTCTTCAAAGCATGACAAATAGTCTTCTTGAATACTTCTAAGGTGAGGGGATATTCTTGAATTATTACCAACATATTAGAGTAATTTAGGGATAATTTTTTATATTAAATTAATTAGAAAGTATTTTTAGGCTTTGGATAACACAAAATTAAACTAGTACCATCTTTTGGGTAAGTGATGTGTAGGTGCTATAACCTTCCTCACACATAATCGTACTTTTAAACTTAGTTCTGGTTTCGTAAACATGAATCAATTAGATAACCAATCACACCTGAATAAAATATTGGTGGTGACTCCTCTTCTTAAGTTTAACTATAGATTTATGAATCTATACGTTATGACATTGAAAATTAGTCTTAAAATTACTTTAATGTTTGGTAGTAATTTAATATAATTTTTTCACCTCAGAAGTATTTATGGAGACTCATGTCCCACTATAAAAAGGTTATGTCGTTGAATTTATTAATATTTTTTCATCTTGAAAACAATTAATAAAATCTTTTAATCATTTGATAGGATTTTATATTGGTACATAACCCCACGCTTAATGAGATTTTTATTTGAATTTTTTATGATTTTAAAAAAAAAAAATGATTATTAAATTTTTCAATAGTTTGGTAAGATTTAACTTAGAGATTTAAATCCTCCAATCGTTTAATATAAATTTATTTTTAAAAAAAAATTCATTAAGTTCTCCAATAGTTTAGTAGTACTTAATTCAAGATTTGAATCTTTCAATTGTTTGGTAGGATTTTATAAATTCACTATAAAAAAATTATTTTAAATATGCATAAATGAAGAAAAAAAACAACTAAGTGAAATGAAAAGATATAGAAATAAACCAGTTACCAAATAAATCAACTAAAGTTGACTATACTCTAAGACAAATATCAAGCCTACTTCATGTTTGGGCTAATGGATTGGGTTAGAGCCACCAATTCCAAGCCTACTCCATATCTGGGCTAATAGATTAGATTAGAACCAAATATAACCCAACACCAATTTCAAGAAACTAAGGCCAAGGTAATTCAAGTCCAATAACAAATTTATTTCTTCTTTTTCCTTGTCATTACAACTCACTTTATCTTTCTCAATAATCAAGCCACTTTCCCAATAGCTCATTTGTATTGTCGATTCCACATTTCAATTTTAATTTTCCTTCTTCCTAGTTTCACGATGTACCTAGAAACCTTGAATACTTAAGAGCACCGACCATTATTCCATAAATAAGCTAGGACTCGAGCCAAATTCCTACTCTAAATTTCTTTGTGGCTCTTCTCTTTCTATATGAAATGATTTTTTCTCTACACAATGGCACCTATTTATTATGTAATTGGATGTCTTACCTCTATGTCTTGAATTGAACCAAAAAAACTCCCAAAACAAAATCCCACCAAAATAAAAAAACCATTCAATTTGATGCCAACTCTTTACTTTATTTTTTCATGTGATTGTTGTCGTTAGTGCCCTTTCTTTTCTAACATTGGTCTTATGGTGCTTTTATAGGGATCTGATTTCAAATTATGGAAACTCTTGATTGAAAAGAGTTTTAATTTCACTTTAATTCAAGCTCAAACTTTAATTCCAATCAAAAGCCTTTTAATCCGAAAAAGCCCAATACTAAACCAATTCGATTTTTCTTGAACTTTTTTTTTAAATAATAATAACTCTAAAATAAATAAAATACCAAAAATAAATAAAAATTTTCAAAGTCTTATTTTAAAATGTAAATTGATCCCAAACTAAATAGGGTGTCTACAGTTGATCCATTTTGAAAATGGATTGATCATGTATAAAAATAAATTGATTTGTTATCCTACAATAGTCAAAATTTAATTAAATTTAAGATCCAATAAATCTCCTAATGCACCAAATTGATCCTTTCACTATTGATAGCTTTTAAAAGCTATTTTGAAAAGAGAAAAGCATGCATTTTCATTTCTTAATCTTCTATTACAATTACAAAATCATTTATTCTATAAATTAAGCATTCCAACACACTTATAAGGTAAGACAATAAGCACCAACAAGCCTTACCTTCATTCTTTTAAGAATTTAAAAGCATTCCAAATATTAGAGCTTTAATTCTTTCCATTCTTGTATCCCAATTAAAGTTGTTCTTCATTTATCTTTTGTTGTTCTTAAATTAGGCAAACATTTAACCTTAGTTAGGTTATTTAGTTTGCAAAATATTTGTTTCTCATTTAAGATTGGGGGTTCAATGAGAGTGAAACCCTTAAGTGTATTTGTAAGATTTTGAGAAAAATCATTAAAGATTTTTTATTGATTGTACTCTTAGCCTTGGATAGGCTATTTATAAAATTTAAGATATAATGAATTGTTCTTGATCTTTTAATGTTTATTTTTACCTTAAGTTTTTATTCATTATGGCTTATAACTTGTGTTGACATATTTATTCTTTTGTATTAAAAATTCTTAAATATATTTGAATGATAAATATGTCTTTCCTGGTTTTTTAAATTTTACTTAGCCTAAATTTGTTTTTTACATATTTTGTTATGCTAAAATTTTTTTGAATATATTTGCAAATTGAATTTGTTTTGCTTGTTCTTATTATTTATAGGGCCTAGAAGGGTTGATGCTTGCATATTACTTAGAAGGCTTTAACTTTAGTGCCACAATTATATTATTTGATGTTCAATATTATATATGGCATATATTAATATTGAATAATTTATTTTGATGAAATATATCTTTCTTGCAAATGACAACTTGTGTTTAGTAAACAAATTTATTTTTTTTCCTAATGACTTAAAATATGGAAATAATTTTCTATCAATTGGTAATATTTTTATTAATTGGTATTCTTTATGCTGTTAATGAATATTTCTTTTTAAGGGTTTTTCTAAGTTTATGCAAGGAAAATTTTTAAAAGGTGCATGAATGCGTTTATATTTTGAAATTTCAGGTATAGCTAGCAAAGTATATATTCATCAATCAAGCTCAAGTATCAAAAAACTTGCTCAAATGATTTGGAATGAAGGATTCAAAGTGTTACTCAACTACAATGCACACATCAACAAAACTTAATAAGAATGGAGTAAATATGTTACTCAATGATGTGTATGATATACAAGCTTAATGGCTAATAATGCTTTGAATTTTTTTTATTATTTGCAAATATATGGTATTGTGTTTGAATATGTTAACACTGTGCACAAATTAATCACCAAGTCACTTGATAAAAATTGTTTCAATATTTTTAAAAGTTTGTATTGATATTAATACCTATTTTTTATTAGATAAATGGTTTTTAATGCATGAAAATTAACTTAAGATAAATCTTTGAACATGTTTATGAGTTAAAAAATTTTTATCTTAAAATTTCATAAACTTTAAATTACATTGACTCATAGATTATAACTTATAATTTGAAATTTATATACATATTTATGGATTGAAAAAATTGAGATAGCATGTACCACATTGTGTCTAAATGCTTGTATCTTTGTATATTGTTTTATGTTATTTGAAATATATTTTCATATGCTTGTACAACATGATCTTAGAACCTTATTGCTCAGTGGTATTTATAACTTGTTATATATATATATATAAGTTATTATTCTTATTGAATATGTATTTGGACAGGATATACTTATAAAAGATTTATTTTATCATTTTAGAATTACTTATTAGATCTTTCTTATGCTTAAAATATGTGTGATTTATGAAAGTTGTTAAACAAAATTGCTAATGATTTTTTGAACTTTCATGAATGCTTATGCTTCTCATATCTATACTTAATATAAAGTATACCTATCCTTGATAAAGCTTATATTTTTCATGCAAAAATTATGAGCCTTAAATTGATTTTTTTTTTTAAAAGAAAACTTCTAATACAATTTTACTTAAATTAAATTGTTTATGCGATAGCATATCTTTAATATTTGTTATGAGATTGAATATATATGCTTGAATTTATATTTAAATGATATCGGTGTTTTAAATTATAAGCATATTTTATAAAAATATGATTTATAAATAGTCTGCATATTATTTCTCTATCCGTTTGCTTATATGTATCATTTAATGAATTTGAAATTTTTATTCTAAAATACTAAAAATTAGATACATTGAAATATTTATGCTCTTATAATTGAATACATGTATTTAAAGTTTATTGTGCATATTACACTTGAATGCATGGATTCTTTACGCATGACATTAATTGCTCTTAAAAATTGTCTTATGCCTTGAATTGACCTCTTTTTTGCTATGACAAAAAAGAGAAAAAAAATTTATGGATAAATTTACTTTTATATATGTGTGTGTGCCTAATAGATATATATGTTTTAACATATATATATATATATATATATATAGAATTATGACTATAAGTTGGATTAAAATAAAGAATGCATTAGTCAACATAGAGTTTTGCTAGAAAACATGCACGGTTTTAAAAAGAAGTTTTTAAAAATGGTTTTCAAAATTTTAATATATTTCAAAAGAAGTTTTTCATTAAATAAATTTACCTTCATCATATCAAAAAGAAGAAATTATTAGTCTTGAATTGATTCTTATTTTGAAATGAAAAAAATATTAAGTTAAATAAATTTGATTAAAATTTTAAAAAATATTGATTTAGTACATGTTTTTAAATTATATTGTTTTGTAGCACTAAATAACTACTAGTGTTATTTGAAATGAAAAATATTTAGGAAAAAAAATTTTAGATTTTGAAAAATTTTATTTAATACATAATTCTTTTGATATATTATTTTTTATACTAAAAAAATATTATTTTTTTCCAAAATATTATTTGATTTAGAAAATATTTTTATAAAATTTAAAACTTTTCTTTATATTTTGAATATCTCAAATCAAAAATACTTTCTAAAGATTATTTATTTAAGTTCAAATGAAAGTCTAATTTGTTATTTTTAAAATAAATTTATTTATCTTGGACTTTAAATAATTTTAATAATATTGATTTTGAGAAATAAATTAACTAAAAAAAGTTATTTTGTAAGAACAAAGTTTTGCAACATTGATTTTGTTTTATTTTTTGTATTAATTTATAAAGTTTTAATATTCAAATTTTATATGGTTTGAAAACTTTTTAATTCTATTTTCCAATGAACCAACCAATATTAAAATCTAAATTTTCAAAGAAAAGATTTTGAACTTCTATTAGAGATTAAGCAAGTTGTTTAACAACTGCACAAGTGATAGTTTTAAAAATTCACTATAATTTTTATTCATTGAATTAAATGTTAAATTTTATAGGTATAGAAAGCTCAGTGTAGTTTCTAAATCATTCAATGAAATATGATTTGTATTTGTATAACTGAAGATATGATCAAATTAGTAAGTAGAATGTGAAAAAAGATTTATTTGAAGACAATCGATGCATTGTTCATATAGAATATCCTTTAAACATTGTGTAAAAATGAATCAATCTATTTTGAAAATAAATTGATTTTTCTAAAAAAGGATTGACCATTTATGAAAATGGATCTATCCATTTTGAAAATGAATCAATCCATTATCTTACAACAATCAAAATTTGAATTAAATTCAAGTCCCATTCAATCCTTTAATGTACCCAATTGATCTTTTTGCTTATGACAATTTTTAACAGCTACTTTGAAAGAAGAAAAGTATGCATTTTCATTTTTCAATCTACTACAACGACTATAAACTCATTTCTTCTATAAATTATGTATTCCAACACACTTGTGAAGTAAGAGAGTAAGCACTAACAAACCTTACCTTTATTCTCTCAAGAATTCAAAAGCATTCTAAATATTAGAGTTTTAATTCTTTCCATTCTTATATCCAAATTATATTTGTTCTCCATTTATTATTCTTTGTACTTAATTGGATAAACATCATTATTTTAGTTTGCAAAACCATTTGTCTTTTATTTGAGATTGTGGGTCCAAAGGGATTAAAACTTTTAAGTGTATTTATGAGATTTTGGGAAAAACCATTAAGGTTTTTTGTTTGATTATGTTCATAGCCTTGTATAGGCTATTTAAAGATTTAATATATAGTGGATTGTTTTTTGGCTAAAATAACTAAGGGAGAGGACATAAATGTCTTTGAAAAAATACTGGAATCTTTATGTTTGATTTTTTATCTTAACTTTTTTTATTTTCATTATTTTTTATATGTGTTTTATTTTTTGTTATTGTTAATCTCATCAAATTTTCATAAAAATCTTGTTGTTTTAACTTTTTATTCAAATTTATCAAAAGTCAATTTTGGAAAAAATTTTGGAAATAATCCAATTCACCCATTCTTGGATTGTTATATATACTTTGAGCTAACATCCCTACACTAGCATAAGGAGGGTGGTTTTTCGAGGGTTCCAAAGGGTGTCTTTCTTCACCAAAAGCACTGCCAAATGCACGAAAAATAAATTCCATAAAAAATTATAGACCAATCTCTAACGAAGTACCAATGTACTACATTTAAAAGAGAAGAAATTTAAATTAGATTAGTAAGAACAAGAGTTAATCAATAAAAACCATCCAATAATGTGTTCAAATTACAATGAAGCTCTAATATATGTCAACATCAAATAACAGTGGTTCATTCATATTGGATTTGCACAACAATGTAAATGTAGTAATAAACATAAAATACAATTTGTCAATTATCATAGAGAAATGACTTGGTTTCTAATTCTGCTTAAACGCCTAATTAGGGTAACTATCTGTTCATTCTTTACTCCTTTCAAAACAAAATATAAGAAAAAAGAAAGTGCAAGAATAGCAATGATGATTTTAGACAAGTATAATAAGAATACTAATGATATACTTTCATGCTTGCTAGTATCCTCTACGTGATAAAACTACCATAAGAAAACGAAAGGACATTTGGTTTGTTGATTTTTAAATTTTAAAAGAGAAAAGATTTTGAAAAAATTCAATAGATTAAGTATGTAAAATATTGAATTTCTTAATATAGAATTTTATAATAAACAACGTTTGGTAATAACAACCATTTCCAAATAAACGATGGTTGTTATTAACAAACATCATTTATTGATTGTGAATAAATATTATTTTATCAATTTATTAGACAATTATTGATGATTTTATTCTTAAAAAATGTGATATACTAAATTTATGAATAATAGGTTGTGAAACAAAACATAGTATTTATTTTTTTCCAATATTAATTGTTTTTCTAATATCTTTTTAATAATTACTATGTTTCATAGAATGTAAAGGTTATTGTCATGAAAATTAAATAATTTCAAAATTAATTATTTTTTTAATATCTTCTTAACAATTACTTCATTTCATCTATTTCATAGAATGTAAATGTTGTCTTTATGAAAATTACATAATTTTCAATTCTTTATTCATATTATATTTTTACAAATACTATTTTTCCTATTTTATATCATTGTTGATTTTGATCAATTGAAAATAAATATTTTATTACAAACATTTGTTTCATTTTAAATAATTAGAATATTATTGACAACATAAACTTAACAACTAAGCTGGTCAACTATATAAAAGGCCAAACATATTAATCATGTTAAGTCATAATTTTGAATTTTCTTACGTTACTCATTTTTATAAAAAAACAGCATGTTCATTTACTTTTCTAACTTTCATATCTTATTTTATTACTTATATCCACATCTTTCATAGTTTATCTTTAGAAGCTTTAGTCTCTCCCAAATTTAAAAATTCATTTCTTCTAACTAATATACAAATAGACCTATGTTTCACATATCCAAACCATTTAGAATATCTTTAATTTTCTTCAAATCCCTTTATTTTTTATTTTATCTTTTTTAGTCTTATAGTACATTCATCTAAGCATTTTCATCTTTGCTACATTTATTTTCTTCTCATATTATTTTTTAATGGCTCAACACTCAGTCTCATATAACAATACAAGCTTTACAATTATTTTATACAACTTCACTTTTAACTTGAAATACATGGCTCTTCATCACCTTACCTATCTTGCTTGCACACTATGATTTATATCTCTTTTTATCTTAGCATCGCTCCAAATAATTAATCTCAAATATAAAAAATGAATACTTTTTCGTACTACCTTTCCATCTAACTTAATCATATTAACACTCTTCTTTATGAGTACTAAACTTACATTTCTTATATTCAATTTTAGATCTACTTAATTTAAAGTCTCGAGACTCTTGCATATGCCTCTATAATTCTAATTTCCTATTAAGATCATTATTAATTTCAACAACTAAGACTATATCATTAGCAAATGAGGTGAATTTTGCTAAGGCATTGTAAGAGATGCTTAGAAGGTAATGTGAACTAAAATTAATGAGGTAAAAAGTCATGAAAATGAAAAGTTGCTGCCAAGCTATGCCTAAGAAGTGCCCTAGCTACGAGCTAGTAATTAGTATTGGGAAAGTTTCATTTTTTACATAAAACTAGCTCACGAGTTAAGGAGTTGAATTAGGGAAACTTCAAACTAGCTTTTGGGAAGCTAAAATGAGAAGAAAAAGCAAGCTATTAAGCTATGAACAAGCCAAATTTAGAGCATAAAGAATTGGCAAAAGAGATTACAAGAAAGGAGAGACCGATTTCACTATAAAACAAATTGAGACCGTTATAAAAATGACATTTTTTAAGGTTTTTTTTGTAGCTAATTTCCATGATTTTAAGGGGTGTTAGGCTAGAAAATGTAAAGAATGTTTCATGTTAGGAACTGGCTTTTTGTTAGAAAATGAGTGGAGAAGCATATAGGCATTCAAGGTGGCATACATGTATAGAGACAAGTTAGCACAAAACTACCAACTTGTTACCAACTTTAGTTTTTGCACCAAGTCAACTTGTAAATGGCTCATTTTGATAAAGAAAAACTACCAACTTACATCCTAGGTGGAGGAATAAAGAACCTTCATTGGTCAAACTCATAAAGCATCATATGAGGAAAGATTGGCTGGCAAACAAGTCACGATTTTCTTACTTCATTTCAACAGCAAAATTTGTTTTAGCCAACTAGCTTTTTTAAAGGTTGAGATTGTTTAACAAAAACCCTATATTGGTTGAGAAAATACTTAGGACTAGGTTTTAAATAAAACATTTTAAGGATGTAAATAGCCTTTAAACTTGACTTTTTACTTTTCCTCAAGCAAAATCAATTTATGTTAAAAGTCAATTTCACTTCCTATAATTAATTAAAAATTGTTTCCTAAAAAATTACATGATGATTATAGCTTAAGATAAATTCTAAATAGGGTTTAGTCATAAAAGTCATCCTAGAATATACATCTATTCAAATGAAGTTTCATTGTATGCAACATTCATCATATATCATCACATGCAATCTAGCTATGAATGTACAACCATGGCATTAATCACAACATAATCAAAAAGCACATACATTCCATTGGTTTGCCTTTCACATATCTCTCTACTAATGTTAGAGTAACACTAAACTAAAGATCTTTAGGTCTTTGCTAGTTTGTAATGTTAGGTTACGAATAAATTCTTGGGTTTAAGTACCCTAATCATGCACTAAAAGTTTATGATCAATTAGAGAACTTGCAAGACCTTATTAACTCTTAACTCGACTTTTTCCTTTTTTATTATTTTGATTTGATTTGATTTTTACTTTTTCTCTTTCTTTTTTTTTTTTGTTTTATTTTTCTCATATCTTAAGTGTGACATAACTTTCTAAATATATCATGGATAATCTTTATGCACATAGAATAGGGACAACAAAGATGAAAATGCAAGAATTAGTCTAAGTTTATTGATGTGGGTGCTTTGTAACATAGAATTTCACATCGAGAAATGATCAGACAAATTCTAGAACGTAGGCACAACTTAAAAAATTAAATGCAATCCAGATGATTAACATAAACAATCACTAAATAACATGCAATTTAACGATCAAAGCGTACACAGCTTACAATATCAGTAAATTCTAAAATTCATCTCATGCGTCACTCAAGTTTATTCTTTTCCTAAGGCTATAATCAAGTCAATCATGGTTTTTGTCATATGATCAATAAAAATAAACTAAGAGAAGCGTATTAAAGACTCGTAACAAAAGTCAATTAAGCCTAAGTCTAAAAATTTTTTGAAATTTTAGTTTAAATTTTCCAATCTATCACCTCTAATCTTATTCATTCCATTGTTATTCATTTTTTTCAAAACAATTACAATAAAAAAAAATTTGTGTCACGACAAATTCAAAAAAAGAACCCATTATCTAAAGAAATGAATTGTCAAACTTGTGGGTGGAAATAAATAAATCTATTTATCTACAACCAAATTATATTTATTCAATACATTATTGTCAATATAATTGTAAATTTTAAGTAAAAATATTAAGAAAAGAATATAAAAAAAACTATAAAAAAATGAAAAAAGAATTAAGTAAAATTTTTTTATTTTTATTATTAATTATTAATAATATTTATTATTAAATATTATTAATATTTTCTATTTTATATGTTATTTATCTTATTCTATATTATGTTTTAAAAATGCAATTACTCTATTTATTCAATTAATTTTTTCTCTATATTTTATATTAATAAAATTAGCTCAATAATATCAATTATAGAACATGATATTCTATAGTAGCAATATTTTATAGTAGAAATTCTTAAATGTACTAGTACTAGCAAATGCCTTAAAGATGTAGTCATCAAATCTTTTTAGAGGCCACAATTATTGCAAGCAAACACATTAATTTAATGATAAAGAGCAAATTTTTCTATGCTACTAATACTTATACTTGTTTTACTATTCTACCAAACCTGGTCTGGTTGAAAAAGAGTTATGGGGCATAAAACAATAAAAAAATATGCTTAATTTATTTTGTTTTGATCGAGAATACTATATATAAAATACAAAAGTAAATATATGATAAATAATAAATAAAAGGCCACTCCATTTCAGCAAAAGACCCACATCCAAGTTTCATAGCTTTGGTTTTGCTATCTTGACCATGATTTTCTTACCCCTAAAGAGAAAGGTCTTTCCTTTTTGGGTCAGTTGTGGGCGAGGAGTGATTCGAACCGTTAACATCATGGTTTGTAGCCATGTGTTATAATCTTCTAAGCAATAGGCCTCATTTCGTCTCCACTAGATCTATTCTTAAGAATACCCTTAAAAAAAAAAAAAAACATTTCCTCTCCCCAACCATTTTGGGTTAAGATGTAAAAACGCCTTCTCTTTATAAGAACGTTGAGTTTTAAAGTGTAAGTAAGGGAAATGTGATTTCATAATCGGGGTTTTAAATAAGATTGACTCTTTTCATTTTAATTTTTTTTTTCTTTTTCATATTGAAAAGTAATGAGAATGAGAGGTATTAAGCTTTTTATCATCCTAGCATCGAATTATTTTACCATAAGACCTCCCTTGTTGTATTGTCATTGCAGTAAGGTTTAACCACCAAGTTTGAGATGGATTGGAGTTGTTCCCGTACACCTAGAACACTAGAATATGAAACCATGAATGAAAAATGGCATTCAACAAAAAAAAAAAAAAAAGCATATGGCTAGTGATTATAAGGCTTGATTGGAGGGAAAGGCCTCCGCCTTTCCGTCCCATGGATAGATAGAAAGGGAGGGCAAAGCTTTTGGTTATTTCATGTAGTCAAAGTGTTGAACAATGAAAATAGATGGCAAAGCTTGATTGAATTGATCGGATCGTGTATACATCATTGAAAATTAGTATGCCTCAGCTGTATACATCATTGCACTTCCACTTAACACCTATCATTGTATTTTCTTGATTAGAGCATGAATTTCATACATTTAACTTTAAGATTCAACACATTCTTAAATCTTAGGTGCAACATAACTAATTTTATTCTGAACAAAAATTTACACTTCCACTCCAATATTCATCAAGTTTTGCCAAGAAGCAAATTTGTCAAGATTCACAAATGTACTAGGAACATATTGATTCACAAAGACTCTTCAAAACTTGTCAAGATTTATCAAAATTTAATCTTAAAAAAGATTTCCTACACAAAAGCAAAATAAACACATTAGAGGTAGAATAGCATTATTTCACCAAGAAAAAAAGCAAAATTAAGATATTAAATATTGAGAATAGCTCTATTTTATAGAGTTATCAGTTGGATCATAGTTTATCATGTAATTTCTATGATATTAAAGGAATAGACTATAACCACCAATTATTAAGGCAAAAGTGAGATAAATTTTATTTTCTATCAAGAATCTTAAAAAAAGCCTTAGAGAAATGAAGGTTTTTGACAAGCTATTTTTTTTCCTTCTTGACACTTTTGAAAATGTTAAAAATTTCAAATGTGAGGGAAAATTCGCAAACCAAATGTAAGAATTACGTTATAAATAATAAGATAAGAGAATCGTAAATTTCGTGAACCAAATAAGTAATTTGATGAACCAAGGGATTCTCTCCTGTAAGTCTTCGTAGTCTTCATTTCTTGGCTCTGATAGTCATTTAACTCCTTCAGTTTTTCCTTACTGTAAGACGATAATGAGGCCCTCTAGCCACTACTCATTTTTTATGGGAATCACTTATTAGCCATATCTACTTTTGTTTGCCAATCCTTTGCGTCCACTAACACTAGACTGTATTCAGATTTCTTCCCAGTACTGGTTGTTCCTCATGGACAAAAACTGAAGCTGCCGCTAATAGACACAACACAAATAGTCCTTTGGCCCACTAAACTCCTACATTCTTTGTGAAAAATTGGTCTTCTGGCCCACTAATTAGTAATTGTAGAATCTACTATTTCAGAACTTTGAAAGTGGTCAGTGGAATCTGCAATTTTAAGGTTATTAAACATCACTTCTTCTTTAGGGTCCCCAGTTTTTGATATATCAAGTTGAAATTCAGTAACCTGTAGGATTATGCTTGGCTGGTCTTGAAGGTCCACCTTGCTCTAATGTTCAGTATCAATCTGAGCAGTAAAATCAACTCCCTTGACTGATTCAGTTCAATCATCTCAGCCTCAATTCTTAGCTGCACTTCATCAGTTTCTTCTGAATCCACTTCCAAGTTTTCAAAAGCTTCATTCTCTTGGTCTTCTAGTTCTTCATCTCCATCCTGTTTGTTTCGTGAGAAATTTCCCTTTGCAACTTCTCTAACCATGGTACTAATTAACACCTAAACTCATTTTGAAATAACCATTATACTGTGCAAGTCGTAAGTGGTCATAATCTGGTGCAATACTTACCATATGTTTGTGCTCTTGATTTAGGGTAATCTGAAAAGCACATGTAAAGTTAAATGTGATTTTTATGCCATGAACAAACATATTATAGTTGGGCTATAAAACTAAAATAAAGTACATGAGGAACTTCAACCAAACCTTCTGGCATCTCTGTATTCCCTTATGAGGTGGTGTAAGGTATCACAATTAGGGAACCCATCCAATCAACCTCCTGCTTAGACATGGTGGTATGACAACATATTCTGACCAGATAAATCTTTCTCTGCAGTTTTTCTAGACTCCTGTTGCAAAGTGTTCACTAAGCCAAAAAAGGCTCACAATTTGTCCATCGAGGGATATTAGCTCTCATTAGCTCTCAGTACAGGAAATATGCAAAATAATAAATTATAGTTTTATTTTAGACAGCAAAAAAAATGTTAGCTTCCAAACACCAGCACACAAACCATAGAATCATCAACATGCATAAATGTGAAATACAAAAAGGGAAACGGACAAGAAAGCAAAAAATACCTGCATGACATATTCATTTTGGCGACGATCTTCATGTCCTTTTAGTGAGAAGGCATAATCTTCACCATCACTCCCATGAATAGTCAATTTCCGAGGGTGCAGTTAGCAATTATGACGTCAAGCTTACCTGCACGATACGGGGTTATTTTTAGTTATGCCACTCATATTTATACCAAGACATCCATGTAAACAACCATTGAGCTTACCTGCACGGTATGTCCCAGGGACTGCGAGCTCTAAATCACAGCATTCTACCAACTCAGGAGAAACAGACTGTAGCCTGTACAATGAAAAGTTATGCATTAATGAATTGTGAAGAATTATAGAGATTGATACTCGCCTGCAGGTCCAGGGTAGCAAAAGACTTCGAAGTTGCTTGTCTATCCTCCTGAAAATATGATAATAGAGATCTCATGCCTAATGAATTCAAGAAATAATTAGGAAATATCCCATGCTTCTGATAACCCACAGGCAAAAAGTGATGAGCCACCAATATATTCTAATTAGCGTCCCTATTTGACAAAGAGTATTTATAATAGATGGAGACCTCAAAGGACAAGCCTAAAGCTAGACAGTTTCAAACCTGAGGTTCCACAAAATGTTGGTGACAAACGTACCCCAGATTACAAGCACAGTTAAAGACAGACAATCTGACCCCCAACCACGAGAAATAATATCGCCCGCTCAATAAATTCAACAGTTTCTGCTACCACAAACACCACCTAGGAAATGACTCGAACATATTTAAAATTCAATGATTTAGTCAACAAACATTCCTTACCTAAATAAGCTCGGCATCTTTGAGGCTCACAAAATTTGAATTGAGGCAGTTACAGCACCAAGAGTTTCAATTAAGTTATGCAGAAGTGTTCTCAGCATTTAGTTTCTTGCATTATGCTATGCGACAAACTGATGTACTCAATTCAAAATAGGTAAAATTCAAGTGACTGAATAGAACTTTGGATGAACTGCACAAACCCTCATGAGGTTCGACAAAAAAAGTAATTTCCACCACCTACCCGTAAAAAATTGAAAAATAAAAGACAGTCCTCACCCCATGGTTCGAACGGACGTGCCATTTTTCAATATTTATTCGAACTCCCTATTTCAATACTTTCCATGCTATACTATATTCCTCAAATATCAAGCCCAACTATGACTAAAAGGGTTGTTGTCCTGCATGAAAGGTGGCAATAATCCCAAATTCAGAAGAATTGATACTCTCAAGAGATCGAATACCAGTTTTAGATTAATACAATTAATTAATGTTGTAAAGTAATTTGGCTAGATCAGCAAGCTATATTAAGGAGGCCTTATGAGGATGTTAATATTTTCTTTTCCTTTTGTAACTAATTTTGGCCATCTTTCATAATTTAGAGGTCAGTGGGAAAAGCTTAGTTTGTCAAGGTCGTTGTGGCTGTCCAAATTTAAGTATAACAACGTCATCCCCCTCTTTCTTGACTAATTCTGGATAATTGGCACAATTTTGTAAGTCCAGCTGCAGACTTGTTTTATTAGTTGCAGCACATTCTGCATCCTCCTATTTATCAATTTTAGCTCTCGTTAGCTTTCACACTTATCATCCAACAACCAGAACCCTCCTATTTTCCCACATAGTATCACTTCCCTTTGTCTTGCATCATACTATATCCTCTCATCCTTTTTATTTACATGCATTTGCTATTCATCCTCCACGTGGCCTCATCATATTCTCATTCCTCTATTTGCTCTCTCAAATTCCATTCATTACTCGTTGGCAACATTTTCTCACCCTAATGGCACAATTTCCCGGGAAAAGAACCCTCACCTACAACTTCACATAACGTACTTATCACTTGAAACATATATAAATACAAATTAACAGCTTTTCCTTGGTCTACATATTAAAGGAGGAATGCAAGATTTCGGCTAACATACTTAAATGATAAATTTTGAAGCGGAACATATACAATCAAGGCAAACCTGGGGATGACTTTGTACAATTCGCACCAAAAGTGATTGTATGAGTTCTCTCATAGCATGGTTATTTGAGATAAAACAACCAGAAGCGTGTTAATATTAACATGGGCAAATCCTATCCGTAGGGCCATTTGAACTTCTGCAGTAGCTCTATGGTTAAACCACAAGGTAAGAAGGCGAAGTATATCCTGAAAAAAATAGCAGAGTTAAAGAACAATGCTTAAAAAGGCTCCATAAAGTTATCAAGTAGCAGCGGTTAATAAGGTAAAAGAAAAAAGGGTCATATCCCAAAGAAAACAGATAGCGAAAGAAAATTATGACTGCAATCATTAAAGAATGTGTGCTATTATTAAGCCTAAAAATGATATTGTATATGCATAATTTTGAAATAACCTTTTTTCCGGTCAATATACCTGTAGACTGTCACCGACACCTTTTGCATTTGCTGCACGTGCTATTGAACAAAAATATCCAATGACAGCAGCAACAACAAACTGCGAGGCGATAGTTGGAAAGCCTCGTAAAGTATAATGTGACATGACAGCTGTATTTAACAACGCCAATGCTTGCCATGCTTTTGGCCATCGTCGCGCACTGAGTGGCATTCCTAAACGCCAAAAAGAACCCTACAAAAAAAATGACCATTTACCAACAAAAAAAAATTGATAAGCATTTAAGAACCCATAAAAAATATCTCCTTTTTTGGCGCCAATAACCAAGTAATTTGATGAAAAATAGGGAAGTATACCGCTATAGAATAGATGATCATGTTCTTAGTATCAGCTACCTTAAATAAAATCGCCATGCAGTCCAGGTGAGATTGTCCATTGCCAAGCTCCAAGTTTAAGATACAAAGGCCAGGAGTGGAACACTTGTGTGCTTCCCAGGACTCAACAGGTTGACCACTCATCCATCGTCTTAAAGTAGTGTGACGCAGATGCACCATATTAACAGATGGTTAACTACTTAAGAGACTAGTAAACAGAACTATTTTGAAAATAAAGAGCAACCAATCACAACTATTTTCAACACATTCCAACGAAAACTGATACATTTCAATTACAGATGGCAATGGAAAAAAAACCAAGGAAACTTTGGTTATATTGTGTTTCAATATATCCAGTGAACGTCAATGCACCAGGAAAAAAAATTCCGTAGTAGATTATAGACCAATCTCCAACGAAGCATCAATGCACCGCATTTAAGAAAGAAAGAAGAAATTTAAATTAGATTGGCAAGAATCACAATTGATCAGTGAAGACCATCCAATAACGTGTTCGAATTACAATAAAGCTCTACTCTATGTCAGCATCCAATAACAGTGGTTCATTTATATTGGAATTGCAAAGCAGGACAATTGTAGTAAAAAACATAAGATGCAATTTATCAATCATCATGGAGAAGTGACTTGGTTTCTGATTCTGCTTGATCGCCTAACTGGGGTAATTATCTCCTCATCTTCTTCTCCCTTCAAAACAAAATATAGCAGAAAGAAAGTGTAAGAAACAAAGTCTGGCTAGTGGTTAAGAATGATTTTAGACAAATATAATATGAATAGCAATGATGTACTTACATGCTTGCTAGGTATCTTCTCGTACGTGGTAAAACTACCATAGGAAGGCGAACCGGTAGAGTAATCTGATGAAGCAAGAGATTCTCTCCTGTAAGTCATCCTAGTCTTCCTTTCTTGGCTCTGATATTCATTTGACTCCTTGATTCCTTTCTTGCTATAGGATGATGATGAGGTCCTCTGGAAGCTACTCATTTCTGATGGGCATGACTCATTAGCCGTATCTACTTCTGTCTGCCAATTCCTGGAGGATAGCCTTTCACGGATTGTATCCTTTGAGCCAACATTCACTGGACTGTATTCAGATTTCTTCCCCAGTACTGGTTGTTCCACAGGCACTGACGCTGGCATGGAGGGCTTTCCTTTCCTTGAGTAGATGAAAGCTGAAGCTGCTGCTAATAGACACAACATAAGTAAAGAAAAACCCATCACATTCTTCGTGAGAAATTGGTCTTCTGGCCCATTAATTATAGAATCTACTACTTCAGAACTTTGAGAGTTGTCGGTGGAATCTTCAATTTTGCGGTTATCAAACATCACTTCCTCTTTAGGGAACACAGTTTCAGCCATTTTGTTCAAGTCATTACCCTCAAGGTCCCCAGTTTTGGATATATCATGTTGAATGTCAGTAGCCTGTGTGGTTATGCTTGGCTGGTCTTTAAGGTCCACCTTGCTTTGATGTTCAGCATCAATCTGAGCAGCAAATTCAACTCCTTTGCTCTCCTCTGCCTCTAACTGATTCAGTTCTATCATCTCAGCTTCAATTCCTTGCTGTACTTCATCAGGTTCTCCTTCTGAATCCAGTTCCAAGTTTTCAAAAGTTCCATTCTCTTGGTCTTCTACATCGTCATCTTCATTTACTGCCTCATCTGCTTCAGTCTCTCGATAATAGTTGTCATCGAATAGTTCAGTTCCAGCATCTCTCTCCCTCACAGGCTCTGTTACACTGTAATCAAACATTAGGTGGTGCTCCTCAACCATATGGTCCTCTAGCAAATTACTCAAATTAGCATATTCAAAGGAACCCAGTTTGTGCACTTCTCTTGAACTGGAAATGATGTTGGAAACATAAGACAAGAAGCTAACCAACCAGTGCTGAAGATTTTGAGTGAAACGGTCAAAATTAGCTTCTGCAAATTCAGTGACTTCTGGTGGGACGTGAAAATTGAATAGGCTTAATTCCAATCCAGGAGAAGTAAAGGCTGGAGAATTAGCTACAAGAACTGCAAAGTAAGCAAAGACCAGCACCAGAAGCAAAGCAATGAACTTTGATCTGGTGGAAAAACGTGGCTTACACATTCTTTTAGCCACGAATTGCCCTTCAACCATTTCTGGGGCAATAGGATTTGTTTCGGATACATGAAGCTCCTCCTCCTCTTCTTCTCCTTCTTTCATTGTTTCTTCTGAAGAAGTATCCTCCGATTCTCTCTGTGAACCTTCAGACTGTGTTTCTTCAGTAACATCAGTATCTGAATAGCTTTCAGATGCAAAGTGCTCCTCCAGCTGCTTGCCTTCTCTTTCCCGATAAAGCTCAATCCGACGATTTGGTCTATAGTGAAGAAACTGAGGCCTTGGAGAAAGGTAATTGGTTTTAGGGTCATAAGGAAGGATCGATGGATCTGCATCAAGTGGTGGTAAAACAGGGCATGAAGGTGAAATCTTGAAGCTTGGATCCATATTAACTGAATCCTTTTCCACTGTAACAGTCTCCCGTGACAAATCAGAATCATTCTTGGACTCCTTATAATCAAAATCTGCGTTGCTTTTCAAAGGTTCCCCATATTCATGGTTGCTGCTTTGTGAATCATGAGGCACCTCAACATTCTTCTGCTGCAAACCAATCTGTGGAGTTGGCTCGTTACCTTCCATGACTACACTTTTTACATCAGCGAATGACACCTTATTCTGGTTCAAACCAATCTCTGGAGTGGACTCATCTTCCATGATTATGCTTTTAACATCAGAAAAAGAAACCTTCTTCTGGTTCAAACCAATCTCCCGGGTTGATTCATCCTCCATGATGACGCTTTTAACATCAGAGAATGAGACCTTCTTCTGCTTGAAAGCAGTCTCTGGCGCTGACTCGTTGTCTTCCATGATCATGCTGTTTACATCAGAGAATAAAACAGAAGATCGAACTGACTCATTTCTCTCGACCAAGATTTTCTTTCTTGGGGATGCATTCATCTTTGAAGCAGCAGAGATAGTCGGTGACATGAAATTCTTTGTACACTTTGAAAGAGCTGGAGATCTGACTCTTGTTTGTTTTGGATTCTGGTCTGTACTGTTTTCCTTGTCGGGATCACGCAAAGAAGCTACACTTTCTCTGCCAGTGGAATGTCTTCGAGGAAAATCTGGAAGTTGATAAAACAGATAAAGCATCAGAACCATAACTCTTACTGTTTGTTTCGTGAGAAATTTCCCTATCGCAACTTCTCCAACTATGACACTAGCTAACTTTCTTCAAAACTCACTTTGAAATAACCATCATGGTTCAAGTACACATCATGCTGTAAATGTGTAGTTTCTACCCGAACATTCAGATAAAAAAACTAACATTAAAAGGAACAAAAATTCAAAGCCAAATTTCCCTTTCTTTATTCCCTTTAGAACCCAGACCACATGAACAACAAAATAACGCCTCAACTTTTCTTTCACTTTACTTCATACCCCAAATCTACAGCCCGAACAAACAGAGAGTAGTATATCTAAAAGGAAAAGGAAAGAAGAGTAAAAGAAAATGGAACCTGAAGGACTATTAGCCGGAGTGTTGGGGTTGAAAGCTCTGGGATTTGTGATAACTGACGGCTTTGTAAAAGGGTTTCCACTGAAACTTCTTCCCATAGGATCGCAGAGTTCGGATTTTTTCATATTAGGGTTGGTTCTACATGGGATTGATGAAGAAGTCTTGGCAGGTGATGCCATGATGGAATTTTTCCTTGTAAAAATTTTTTCTTTCTCTATTGGTTCTTTGTATTCAATGGGATTTTGAGTTTCTGGAATGGAAACAAAATATGTCTTTGAACCCAGAATGGTGAGATTGTGGATGTAAAAGAGAATCTTTAAGATTTGATGAGTTGTTGATTATTGTAAAACAAAACGTAACGGCTAGTTGCTTTGAAGAAGGGAGAATCTGGGTATTTGAATGGATTGGGTTTTGACCGTTAGAATAAGCGAATTTAAAAAGGCTTTGGACAAAGGAGAACCGTTGGATTATCATCGTTTTATCCGTTGGAAAGTCACCGAGAAATTGAAATATAGCCGTTGAACATCTTTACTCTTTACCACCTGGCAGTTGCTTTGAATAATAAAAAGAATTAATTTATCAAAAAAAGAATTAAAAGAAAAAAAATCAATTTTAATTGTTCATGGCTGTTCTTTTAAGGTTCAAAATTTCAATTTTAAGCTATTCTAAAAAATTATATAGTTTTCAATCACTCCAGATCAAGTTTTATAATATAAAATATTACTATTATCTCATAATTCAAAAGAGTGTGATATAAAAAAAATATATATTAGAGTACATCTAATAATTTAATCTAAATATATTATGCTACATAGCTAAAATATGAAATAGAGTTCTATACATTATTACTACATTAATATATTTCTCATTTTCCTCATTTGCTCTACCTAAATGAATTATTTCTCAATTATCCCCTTCTTTTCAACCATCAAAATGGTTTGAAATTTTGGTTGTAGAGATGACGTTAAAGGTTCAAACAGCAAAGATACAAAAGAAATGTAACAAGTTTTCATGCATATTTCGTTAAGAAATCATATATAAAAATATAAAAAATAATACACTAAAGTTGAAATAGCTCAATTGGTTAAAACGTATAATTTTTAACTATAAGATCGAAATTTCAACCATTTCCTCTAGAGGGTTTTTTCCATTTTGGCTCTATGATTCTTCGAGTTTTCTCGTGCAGCCGCTTGTTGCCCAAACCTGCTTGGCGTTCAATGAGTTCCTTCCTAGTTTTCCTTTTTCTTTTCCTTTTTTTGCTAGCTTAGATCAGTCAAATACAACGTAAAAAAGGGTAATAGAATTACATAATTTCATCGACGTGCAGAATTTTTTCTTCCAATGTACCATGCTCTGCAATACAAATGGATTCTGCAGAACTTTACTAAAACTAGAGATGGTATAGAACATTCAAATTCAGTCAAAATGATGTTTACTCAGGAGCCTAGCACAGTACCTATGCCAAGTTTTTTCGACACCCTGATCCAAGCACTAATACAACTGTACAAGTACTGTTAGAGCCTAGGTGACGTCTGCATTAAACATAAGCACAAATGGTCATCAACGCAAAATGCAGAACTTGAAACATTCAAGGATAACTAGTTTTCATTACAATAGTGACACTAACATAACTTGGACAAGGCTTGAACTGATGAAGCTTACAACTGAAAGGTTGTAATGCTTGTTGATGGTTTAAATCTTAATCACGTTAATTTTGGCATCGCACAGATAGAATAGTATTCAGATATGTGTTGCCTTTTTTGAACTTCATTGGCAAGTTTACGGCAGGGAAACTAAAAGGAAAAGAGTTACAATCGAACTAACAATCTATCTTGTCAATATTGGTTCGAAAAATATAATCTTCACCCTCTAATTCTTCTTGATATAGACAAAATGGCGGCATTTCAATTTTTTCGGTGGACTCCCCACCATCTAAAGACCTCCTTCCCTGAAAAATGGTAAAAGTGTTAATTTTACACCACGATATCACAGATGAAAAACTTATAAATTGCTTAAGAATGTTTGCAAAAATAAAAATATGAAGGAAATGATAGTTGCTTTCTTTGTTCTCTAAAGCATTCCAGGTTCACAATTAACTCCCAAGAATAATTAATTACAGAAACTCATTAAAGTATCATTTATTACAAAATTCTGATAATATTAAATGCATTGCTTACAACAGACTTCGAATCCCATGAGTATATGTGCATGTTAAAGAAGCAAAAGCATTAAATATTTTAACTCCATGTGACAGCTATGGAGTCTGGACTGACCTTCCTCAATATATAGAAAAAATAGTGAAACCCATCTCCAAAAGTACTCCATTCAACAGACCATGTAAATTTGGGATTCTGAAATAAAGGTGTCCTGAAGTGCGGCTAAATGAAATAAAATTTCCAAGTAAGAACAATATCCCAAATATTTAAAAAGGACAAAACTGCATGAATTTGTTCGTTGCACCTGGCCAAAAGTAATTGATATGAAAATGCCATCAGGTTTCAAAACTTTATGAACACCTTCAAGCATTGCCAAGACCTTGGATACTGTTTCAGGCTGTGGATTCCACGGGTCACCGCTGTCCACAAACAGTACATCCTTCAAACAAATAAAATGGAAAAAAAATAAATAGACATAATGGAACTCACTAAAAAAACAATTAAAAAAACTTGGCAGTGAAGAAATGATAACTATATGATTATGAAAAGCAAATCAAAATTCCATCACGTGTAAAAGAAAATTCATCTTGGATTATCAGTTTACCATGGTTCCTTTCTCAATAACCACATCAAAACACTCGTTGCTAAAGGGGAGGTCTAGCATGTCTGCTTCCAGCACTTTTATTTCTGATGAAGAGGTAACAAGAAAGCAAAAACTGATGAATGAAACTAGTCTAAAAAATAACCTGGTTCTGGTGAAAAGAATTATGTTTCTACCATTGCTAAGGCTTCCAAGATAATAAGCAAAGTAATCATTAAATATTTCACAACAATAAGTGAAAAAGGATATCTTTCTGACATTTAATCAACAACTTTGCCATGATAGTTGACACAAATACTAAGAAACAGGTGTCAAACCCTTACCTAGTTTTGGTTTCATATGGCCAAAAAAGTGAAGAATTCATATTAAAGTCTGGCATTCACCATGACTGTTTATTTATACTCATGCTTCTCCAGAGTCAGGGCTACAACTTTCCAAATGAAAAGACTACAAAGACCTATCTACTTATGTAGGATGCTAACTCTCAGTTTGAATTAGCAGAGTGATCATAAGATATCATGTAACATAAAATGACAAAAATTTCCTTCCATATATGTTGCATGCAATACTTAGTTCAATGATCTGCCACATGTGTGAAAAAATTCATTGGACAAAGGCAGTAAACTTGAATCCCAAACTCAGACAACAGTTCACGTGCATATTCATCATAGACTCAAATCAAGCTTCAAATTGTAATAGGCCAAAAACGGAAATGCAACAGAAACTTCATAAAATATTTGTCAAACACACCTTTGTATCCCTTAGACAATAACCTTTCCTTCATCCTCTGCACTGCAACAGATGACAAATCAATGCATGTTATCTCAGTAATCCCATCCTTGTAGAGCTCTTCACACAATTGTGAGTTCCCACAGCCCAGTTCCAGCACCTTCATCAGACAATTTTCTCATCATTACCATGTTAAAGTAATCGGATCCCACCAGAATCAATCACAACCAAAATGAAAATGAAAATGCAATCCGATAAGCTGTAATTACCAAACAGGCAAATTACCAATCTAAAGCTTTCCAGTTAATAACTTGTAATCCCAACTAAGAATCAACACAAGCCTAGCTGCTGTTTTGCTCCAATAGGACTAACATCCTAAAATCTTAAATTGGCCTACTGCTACTTTTTCCCTTTTTCATTCAAATATTAGGCTAAAAAGAAGAATTTAATCTAGTAACCAAAATAGGCGACTACCCAATTGCTCTTATGCCTTGAAGTATAGACTTTTAGCTGAATGACTAGAATATCAGTCAAAACCCATATAAAATATGAAGAAAAAATAATTAAAAATAAAGAGACAGATAGAGAAGGTACTGAGGAATTGGGTTTGATGTGTGCTTGAATGAGATGGCGAAAATGAGAGTAATCTTTGAACCACTCATAATGTTCTTCATTAGAGAAGCGCTGGTTCCTGAAACACAAACAAAGAATAAGAAATCAAAACACACAAAAAAAATTGCTTTCTTTCTTGGATAAATAAAACTAGAACACATGACAAGCGAAAAAAGGGAGAGACAGAAATGGACCCAAAAAAAAAAAAAAACGAACATGAAACAGGAACATGGTTACCAGTAGTTAGGATCAAGGTAGGCCGAAGCGGATGAAGGAGGATCAGTCTTCTTATGTTCAGCACTTGGGTTTTGATCCGTATCCATTTTCTGGTTATCGGGTTGTTCCGCTTTCTGCAGCTTTGGTTCGTGACCCTTAAACCCTAACCAAATTCTTAGCTACCACGGAACTAGCAGTCTACATAAAATTTGTAAAGTTTTACGCACATGTAGGCGGATTGAGACTTGTTTCTTTGTTTTTTAAAAGGTAAAGTTTTAGGGAATTAATCAAATCGCATTTAAAATAAGGGAACTAAATGGAACTATGCTGACTAATTAAAATAATCAAAATCATTGACTTATATTGATAGGTTCCATTGATTTGTTTGGTTTTAATTATTAAAAATATATAATTTATAATATTTCATAAAAGTTACTTTATATTTATAGTATATATTATATAAATTATATTGTATTTATATTATATAAAAAATTATTTAAAAATAAATTAATAAAATCCATTAATTCAGTTTATTCTGTTATCAATGTTCAAAACCCATTGATAAACTGATTTTTTAGCAAATTAATACAAATGGAATAAACAGAGTGGAATTAATATATATTTTGAATAATTAAACCTATGTTAATCATTTGCAATAGAAAAGGTAATTATTCCACAGTTGCTGGCTTGCTGCTATATCCTAGACAACAACAGCTTCGCCAATTTGAGTTGCAGAAGTCGATGACATTTCCTCCCGAGTTGAAACAGCCAGATCGATTATCAACATGTTTTACAGGTCCTACTTGTTTGTTCTGTTCTGATGATCCTGGATTTAGAGATCATATGCTATTTTATTTGATGAATGAGAATGTTACAGTTTAGACTGCTTATCCTCTTAGGTGTTGTTTCACACCTTTCCTTGGGATTGCTTCTAATGGTTTGTTCTTACCGGCTTAATGAAATTTTATTCATTCATCCAATACATCAATCCCTGATCAAAAATGCAATTTCACCGCTTCAAATAGTGTCCACAAATCTTCCCAAGACCTGCTCCCATTATCCTTCTAAAAAAAGACAAAGAAGGCATTAAATGGGAAGGTGCATCTGTGTGTGTTTTCTTTGAGGTTTTCTGGTCTTTAACTTGCTTCATGCAGAAAAAGAAGGTAGAAAAAGGAGAAGGTTTGAAGTTAGAAAATATCTGACTCAAGACATTCTTATATAAATACATTCAAATTGGATTTATTGCGCTTTCTGCTTTAAAAGCACCAGTACAAATGTATCAACGGTACAAATGTATCAAATAATCTCCAAAAGTATTGATGAAGCAGGAATGGAACAAATGCATATAGTCACAATCTCAGCATCGTATAACAAGAAATTTCCATAAAATACTGCCGCAGGTTAAATTGCTTGCCTCTTCACATAATTAAAGTGGTGAATTCCAGTTTGCTTTCATGGTTCTGTGACAATCATATAGCGGATGATTACTTTCATGCAACTATTTTTCTCCAAGAAAGCCAAACTGTCAACGATTTTGGACTTATACCTTGTCGGACTAAGTAGCAGTTTTGGTTCTCTTAAAATTTCCTTGGGGATGGTATTGGCGATGTTGGAGGCTTCAAGTCCTCATACCTGGCAATTTTATTGAAGAAATAAAAGAAGAAACTTAGTTCACTACAATATTTCTGAATCTGATAGCATAACAAGGCCTAAACTTATATATCTGCAAATAAGCAGAATGAAGAAGGTAACGGAGTTCTTTCTGGCAACAGGGAGCTCCAAGAGCTTCAGATTATGCATGCTAGAAGTTTTAAAATATGTTTTATTCCATCAAGAAACTGAAAGCACAAAGAAGGCCAAACATACGAGGGAAGATTCGATATCCATAAGTGATCTTGGAGTGGGAATTATGCAAATTTCTAGAATAGAAGATTACTTTAATGACATTATGAAGTCAATGACTTGATGAAATCATATTACATAAAAGAGAAACAAAGAAGAAAACCAAGGAACTCACATTGTAAAAGGAGAAAGTGGTGTGCATGTTGGTCCGGCATTATGCTGTTTATCAATTGGTTTATCTGCTATTGAAGACTGAGCTGTGCTGTTCACTGACAACGTAGAACCTTGGGACCCACTGTCCACAGCTGCTGTTATAGGTGCTGCAGGAGATGGTGATGAAGGGGGCTTAAGATCACCGTATCTGATAAAATGAAGGACTACAAATAAAGGAATGGAGAAGAATATAAAAGGATAAGAGAAGAAATGGCTATAAAAATTTCAAACCAAAACTTAAACAGGTAGGTTGTTCAACAAATCAAATAAGTGAAATCAAAAGTCATAGAAAGAAAAAAATATTGATGCAAATCAAAACCAACAGACTTGAGTTTTAATGTGCTTAGTTCTTATCATATAGTTTCAGGTACTAGGTAAAAAACCGACAACATAATGAACATGTTAAGTTGTGATAGTTGCAGTGCAGCATAGAAGAATATGGGGGAAATCAAAATAAATGAGGGGAAGAAACTGTAATATCTTGGTTTTGAAGAAGAATAAGAGAACCAGCCAAAGAAGGACAACCCCAAAAAATATTTGCATATTTACGCATTGTGGGAAAACACTTATTTACAGCTGGTTGTAGTATTATAATTTGTATATTTATTTTTGTATATCTAGAATTAAGTATTTGTATCTCTAAAATTAAAGACAAAAAATTAGGATAACAATCCCTCAATTATAAAATCAATTTTAGAAAGATTTAATTTTTTAGTTTACCTACTAATTAGTTGTATATAAACCTAAGGGGCTTGTATAATTCTTTATAAGTAGTTTTTCAATATACATTCAGTTTTAGTCTTAGTTTTTTATACAGTTTTATTTTTTGGTTTTTTCACATGGTATTAGAGTTTTAGGCTCGTCTTGGGAAGAAAATTTTTTCAACCTTCATTGCTGAATTTTATTTCATGCCTTCATAGCCAAATCTTGTTAAATCTTTCAATCTTATTTTTTCTTTCTTTGGCTTTCATTGCTTGGTTAAACATTTACTATCAAGACCCGTTTCAGTTCTGAGAAATATAACTATGTTAGAGATTGCAAAATCTGCCACTACTATTCGATTTGAGGAAGTGACAACTGGTAAAACCACCAGAGTACTACAAAAGTCTCGGGAACAAAGAAAATTGGACAGAGAAGAGATTAAGAAATTAAGAAACTTATTGAAAACTTTTGAAAAGCCTACTAGGGTATGTTCTTTGGGTAAGATCTCTAGTTCAGGTAAAACTTTTGGTTCTCATGGATTAAATATCTTGGTTAAGTCTATTACGAGTTCTTAGATCATTGACTCAGAAGTCCCAGACTATATGACACATTTCTCACAGAAGTTTAGTACATATTCCTTGTGTCCTAGTAATAAGAAAATTGTTGTTGCTCTTGGTTCACTCACTACAATGGCAGGATTAGGAGATGTTCAAATTAATCTCTCATTTGTTTTCAAAAATGTTCTTCATGTTCCTGGATTGTCTATTAATTTGATATTTATACAAAAACTTACTAGAGACATGAATTGCAAAGTGACTTTTTATCCCTTCTATTGTGAATTTTAGGACCAGAGTTCGGAAAAAAAAAATTGGACTTGTTAAGGAGAAAGATGGACTATACTATCTTAAAACATCAAAAAACACAAGTAATATCAAGAATAGTTTACCTTTGTTATTTCTTTCTGAAAAATCTTTCAATAAAGACAAAATCTAACTTTATCATTTACGTTTTGGACATCTTTCTTTTAGAACTTTGAAAAACATGTTTCCTTTGTTGTTAAAAGGATTAAATGCTGAAAATTTTCATTGTGCTGTTTGTGAACTTGCAAAGTATAGACATGTGTCTTTTTCAGTTAGTAATAAAAGAAGTTCTACTCCTTTTGACTTGATTCATAGCGACATATGTGGTCCATCTACAATTCCTAATATTTTTCGTGAAGTTGGTTTGTTTCTTTCCTAGATGATTGTACCAAGGTCTCTTAGATTTTTTTACTTAAATCCAAATCAGATGTAAATAATGTGTTTTTAAGCTTCCAAAACATGATCCAAAATCAATTTGGAGTGAAAATCAAGAGATTTAGGTTTGATAATGCAAGAGACTATTTCAACTAGAGTTTATCTACCTATTTTCAAAAGGAAGGGATTATCAGTGAGTTATTTTGTGTTAATACTCCACAGCTAAATGAAGTGGTAGAGAGGAAAAATAGTCATTTACTAGCCACAATCCGAACTTTATTTTTTCAAGCAAACGTACCAAAATCCTATTGGGATGAAGCTGTACTCATTACTACACATATTATAAATAGGTTACCTTCAAGGGTTTTGGGATTTAAAACTCCTATGGAACTATTCTCACAATTCTATCTCAACTTTAATACCACAAACAACCTCACACCTAAGATATTTAGTTGTACATCATTTGCTCATGTTCACAGTCATAATAGGGGAAAGTTGGATCCTAGAGCAATTAAGTGCATTTTTGTGGGGTATTCATCAACTCAGAAAGGGTATAAGTGCTATTATCATCCTACAAAAAAATTCTATGTGTCTGCAAATGTCACTTTTGAAGAAAGTAAACCATTTTTTATTCAACCTTATCTTGAGGGGGAGACTTCATTCATGAAAAATAAGGATAAAGATTTCTTTTGTTTGATTTGTCCTCTTCTTCAACATTTTCACCCATTAATTCTTCTAAGTCTAAACCTGTTTCTTTTAAGTCCAAGTCAAACACAGAATTTGAGTTTGAACACATTCCAAACACAGAAGATGTGACAAAAGATAATATTATTCTTGATTCTATGAAAGAATTACATGTATACTCAAGAAGGAAAGTTCTAGATTCTAAACCAGTGCAAGTCCAAGAACCTGATCCTAACTCTGGAAATGAGGTAACTACATTCTTTGACTCTGTTTCTCAAAATGAGCATGAATCTCCTAAAACTATGATTAGTGATTATGATCTGCCTATTGCCATTAGGAAAGGAACTAGAGAATGAACTGAGCATCCACTATACAAAGTCTCAAATTTTGTGTCATTTGAAAAATTCTCACCATCTTATAAAAATTTCCTTGTGAGCCTAAACACTATTTATATTCCGACTACATTATCCGAGGCATTATCTAGTGAGAAATGGAGGCAAACTATGAAAATAAACATAGAGGCCTTGGAGAAAAATATGACATGGGAACTAGTAGGGTTGCCTAAAGGAAAAAAATTATATTGAATGTAAATGGGTTTTCATTGTAAAATACAAGGCAGACGGTACTGTTGAAAGGTATAAAGCCAGGTTGGTGGCTAAGGGCTACACTTAAACTTATGGAGTGGATTATCAGGAAACTTTTGCTCCAGTTGTCAAGATGAATACAATTAGCATTTTGTTATCATTGACTGCAAATTATAATTGGCAGCTTTAACAATTTGATGTAAAGAATGCTTTTCTACATAGTGATTTGAATAAAGAAATATATATGAAGGTTCCACCGGGATTTGAAGGTCATCTAGAAGCAAACAAAGTGTGCAAGTTGAAAAAGGCTTTATATGGCCTGAAACAGTCTCCTAAGGCTTGGTTTGGGAGATTTTTCAAAGTGATGCTAGCAATGGGATATAAGAAGAGTCAAGGAGATCACACATTATTTATCAAGGACTCTAATTTAGGTAAATTCACACTTCTATTAGTGTATGTTAATGATATAATTGTAACCGGAGATGATGAAAAAGAGAAAGAATCTCTTCAACAGTATTTGGCTAGAGAATTTGAGATAAAAGAGCTAGGGAGATTGAAATACTTCCTAGGAATTGAAGTAGCTCACTCACCATATGGTATTTTCATCCAATAACAAAAATATGTGACGGATTTTTTGAAGGAAATTAAGAAGCTCGCATGTAAACCTGCAAATAACCCTATAGATCCTAATCATAAACTTGGAAAAGCTAATGAAGATGCTGCAGTAGATAGAGAGATGTACCGTAGATTGGTTGGAAGACTCATTTATCTCTCACATAGTAGACCTGACATAGCATATGCTATGAGTGTGGTCAGTCAATTTATGCATAGTCCTAAAAAAGTGCACCTACAGGCTATCTACTGTGTATTACACTATATGAAGGCCAATCCTAGGAGAGATATCTTATTCAAAAGAAATTTGGAGCTAGTTCTAGAGGCATATATAGATGCAGATTATGCAAGTTCAATAACTAATAGAAGATCCACCTTAGGATACCGCACTTTCCTAAGTGGTAATCTTGTAACTTGGAGGAGTAATAAACAGAATGTGGTGGTAAGATCAAGTGCTGAAACAGAGTTTAGAGCAATGGCTCAAGGAATTTGTGAGCTACTATGGTTAAAGATTATTCTAGAAGACTTGAAGATTAAGTGAGATGGACCAATGATGCTCTACTGTGATAACAAGTCTACAATAAGCATTGCACACAATCCTATGCAACATGACAGAATAAAATACATTAAAGTATACCGGCATTTAATAAAAGAGAAACTAAACAGTGGGTTGATTTGTACACCGTATGTATCAACCAAGGGTCAACTTGCAGATGTGTTGATTAAAGGTCTTAGCAATGCAACATCTCAAGAAATTATTTCCAAGCTAAGAATGGAAAACACCTATTCACTAGCTTGGGCGGGAGTGTGGGAAAACACTTATTTACAGTTAGTTGTAATGTTGTAATATGTATATTTATATTAGTCTCTTTAGAATTAAGTATTTGTATCCCTAAAATTAAGGACAAAAAATTAGGATAGACAATCCCTCAATTATAGGATCAGTTTTAGAAAGATTTAGTCTCCTAAGTTTTCCACTAGTTAGTTGATTATAACCCTAAGGTGCTTGTATAATTCTTTATGAGTAGTTTTTCAATATAGATTCAGTTTTACTCTTAGTTTCTATACAATTTTATTTTTTAGTTTTTCCACACACATAACAGGGTGAATGACTAGTTGACTTCTGGGAAGAATCCTTCTCACAGATGTCAGTAGCCACGGCAGCTGTAGCACTGTTGCCTCCTGTGGAAGTTGAGACATTTTTCTACTGGTGTTGAGGCACTGGAACTTAAATCTTTGGGGCCGCTTGGTGTTGGACTAGGAGAGCTAGGCGGCATCAAGTCCTCATAGCTATTAAAATTAAAGCAGCTCTTATCTTGGACATCTATCTAATATGAATTATGAAGGCAGCAACTCAGCTATTATTAAATAAATTGGCTTACGCAGCATAGGGAGAGAGTGGCCTTGTTTCCACAGCTTTTTCTTGTGCAGGTTCCATCTCAGTGGGAGTAGTTGGTTTCTCAATTATGATGCTCTTAGCAGCTGTTGGAGCACTGTTGCCTCCAGTGGAAGTTGAGACAATTTCTACTGGTGTTGAGGCACTGGAACTTACTTCTTTGGGTCCACTTGGTGTTGGACTAGGAGAGCTAGGTGGCTTCAGGTCCTCATAGCTATTAAAATCAAAGCATCTCTTATCTTTGACATCTACCTAATATGAAGGCAACAACTCATCTATTATTAAATAAATTGGCTTACGCAGCATAGGGAGAAAGTGGCCTTGTTTCCACAGCCTTTTCTTGTGCGGGTTCCTTCTCAATAGGAGTTGTTGGTTTCTCAGTTACGATGCTCTTAACAGGTGCTGGATCAGGCTTAACGGGAGTATCAGATTCCTGTTTACACCAGGAGAGAAAGTTAATTAGACACCAAGGTAGTTTGTGCAGTTGAGTAATCCATAGTTATTAAATAAGTACACTGACTCTCTCCTCACAACTATTGCATGTTAGACATCACTTCCTAACCCATGACAACATTTACAGAACCCTGGACCCACCCCTTTCTATTGATCCCTTTGCCACCATGCTGTCATGGTTAGCCGTCATATGAACTGTTCACGACGTGCTCTTGATAGAGATGATAGACTAAACGAGAAAATATCATTTCTTCTTCAGGAATATCTTACATTTTTTTATCACAGAATTTAAGCAATTTTTCATAGGAGAGATGCTGTGCAGTTAAAAAAAAAAAAGGAAAGGATAGTCATTCTATTCAAAAAGTCATGTCTTAGATGATGTAAAAGCTCTAAATCTCAAAGAATGTTTTATGTACTCTATATTCCAGTAGTTTGAGATTACACTTCATCGGCTCAAGCTCTTGCACCCAGTTTCTCAATTGTGTTACATGTTGATGGAAAATGGCAAAGTCTCTTCTGCACTCTAAGCAAGAAAAAGTACCTCAGAGTAAATGTCAGCACGCTGAGATGGTATCTTTGCAAGAAGTTCCTCCATAGGTCTCAATGGAGAAGTTGTTTCTGCAACGACTTCCACCACCTTACAGAATGAAAGGCTACGGTTTTTGGCCATGCATGCCATGAGTTCAGCCACCTTCAAACAATTCATAAAAACCAATATTGTTATTCATATTTTGCAAGGACGGCGTAAAAATTGCAAAATGAAAAATAACATTAAAAAATATGTATATAGACCTGAAGATTAGACACCAGACCACCAAATAAAGTATCTTCAGCAGAGAGGGTGATATTATGAGTTTCCTTGAAAGCATCAGTGGGACGCTCCATTCCCCCCGGTCTGACTATCTGAACAGGCACTTCAAGATGAGTAATCAAATCCAGATATGATTTCTCTATAGTGCTGGTGATCAAATAAATTTGCAGGTACTTCTAGATGCACTTACAGTGTAAGGAAGACCACTGGCAGTGAGTGCTTCTTCTGCCTTCCTCTTCCAGATCAGGACCCCCCAAAATAAACTTAAATAGGAAAAAGAAAAATACTAAATCTTTACTCCAATCTATTGGAAAATAGAGCATATATACAGTCAAAATGTTATGTAAGATTTTTTTTGTTAATAAAAGGAACTAACTTGAGAATAGCAGCAGGAAATCCAACTTTATTTGTTCCCAAAGATGAAACCATAATAAAGTGGTTAACTTTTGCCTCAATTGCTGCCCCATCAGAAAAAGAATTCAGGTTTCAGCATGCAGAGCTTCGATAGGACACTGTTATTGTATAAATACTGAGGAAATTGACTCATCAAATGAGAAGTCTAGAACCAAAGACTTCATTTCTCTCATTTAATCTTGAAGTTTCACTTTTCTTAATATACCAAGTTTTAAGTATTCTTGGAAAAGTACAAAATATAAGATAAATAAATCAACAGATGCCCTTGAATTAATACAGGAAGTTCTCTCTCTCTCTCTCTCTCTCTCTTTTGGAAAAAGAAAAGAAAAAAACATATAATTGCTAAAAGCTTTCAAGATGGTAGTCACATGCCAGATGCAAACTAACAAACATGCTAATGTTCAACATCTTGTTTACCTGCATCAATTAGATTCTTTGTAGCTTGGTAGTCAATCCGATAAGGCCCTGTAATGTCAAAAACTTCCTTCTCACTGGCACCAATGCAGCATATGACCACTGATGCATTGCCTATGGCTGGTGCAATTGTATCTTGTTTCTCCAAATCACATTCCACAATTTCAAGCTTTTCTACAGCTGGTCTAAAGACCAAAGATTGCCTGTTACTTGCTTTGAGAGCATTATAATTGAATTGCAATATTTATAGAGTGCTGATATACTTTATATTTTCATGCATGACTTCCACTCATCACACCACAACTTTCCATCAAGTGAGATTCACATGAAGTGGATGAAAATGATGGAATGAATCGAAAGTTGAGGGGAAATGGAGAATAGGTATAATACTATCCTTTTAATATGTCAAAAACAAAACTTAGTTTTATCAAATGCTGAGAATAATAAGGTGTAAGAAGAAACCAATATCCCTAGGCTCTCTTGTCCTTACGTGTAGTTCCTTCAGGGTCGAGCTTCATCTGCTTGACACTCTGGATTGAAATTTCTCTTTAACATAAGCATAACTTGGAAATAGTGACAATAAAAGAGTAATACTTTAACAAGGAAAACACAAACCTGCACAAGAGATTCTGCTTTCTGAGCACTCCTAACTCCAGCTCTAACTCGAAAACCAAGTTTCAAAAGCTCCCTGAAGAGTCACAAGCTTTTAGCACATTTTAAAAACTGGACATCCAGTTGTTTAACTTTCAAGTGAAACTTCCAGTGGATTATAACCTTACTGTTCGAGAGCCTACCCTGCCCGTTGCACCAGCAACAAAAGCAAGATCCTCATCTTTGGAATCTGCTTTGTTTGAAATTTTTCCAGCCACCTCTGAACTGATTTTTATTGTGCCTAGTAATAAAAATGTAGGCTAATGACCATATGGTAATAAATACATGTGAAAGGGAGACAGACAGTCTTTCCACTGAGGATGGGATAAAGAAACTACTGAAAGCAATAATGCAAAATGAACCACATATTTCCTTCATCTCTTAGCTTTTTTAACACTTGTAGTTGGATTCCCCACCACCTTTCTTTTATGTCAAATGCAAAGGCATATTTCTGCAACTGTATCTGATCATAACTACTAAACAATCATAAGCAACAAGTGTATATCCCAGGACAGCTTAAGTTTGACATAAATGGTTTTATTGGAGCAATTCGAAAGAAAGCCTTTTTCATTTGGCTACAAAAAAAAATTTTTAGAGGACTTTGATTCTTAGAAGTTTGAAATGCATCTTATTGAAATCTTGAAATAATCAAAGAATTCATGAAAATTAAGCCCCCATTGAATTTCAAAATGCTAGTCTTAAATACTCTTCCAATCTAATCTAGAGAGTAATTTGACAGTGAAATATCAAATTTGACTCTAATCTGGCATTTCTGGATAAAAAAGAGGCATTTCTGGATAAAAAAGAGCAGAAAAAAAACAGTATAAACACAATTTTTTACATAATGCCATTGTAGATGTAGTTTTCTAGTCTGCATTGTCCCGAGAGTATTTCCTTAAGAATTTAATAAAAATAATAATAATGATAATGATACAAAGGTTTCTCTCATTGCTGATTTGGGAACCTTTAAATTCCTTTAATATGTGATCAAATAGCTACATGTTCATCCCTATTTGCAAAGATTTTGCAATATAAAGTAAAATTGATCAATATCTTACCTAAAATTTGACAGATTTGATGCACAATTATCAAAGTATTATTAGCAAAAAGTTATTGAAATGTCAAAACATACATGTGAAGTACAAAAATCAAAGGATAACCCATTTGACAGAAAACTTAGAGAATAGCCAAAAACATAAAAAGTAAGACCAAAAGCAGGAGAATGTGTAAAATATATTTACCTGAAGCTTGAGCTCTCAAATCAAAGCATTTGAGCTTTCTGACATGTGGGTATGATCTTTTACAACTGGGAAGCTTGAAAACTCGACCATAACCAAGAGGTTTCTCAATGAACCCACTTCTTGGCAGAGAGGAGGGTACCGTTGAAATGGCTGATGACTGTAGGGAATAACTCTCCATTGTAAGCAAAAAAAAAAAAAAAAGGGAAGTTTTTGAAGCAGAACAAAGAAAAATGTAAAGCTTCTTAATTGAAAACTCGAAAGAAAACTAAGCAGTTTATCTGGACAGAACTTATTTTGATTGGCGGTTGAGGCACCCGCCACTCCATCTTGATATGATGGGTCCCTTTTGGCACATAATACCGATTTTTTTTTTCTTTTTTATGGTTAGAAATTTCTCCTTTTTTTTTTTTTTTTTTGTTCGGAAAAAATATGACTTTAGATCCTGGGGAGACTGGAAATCTGCATACAACCAATGCAATGAATTGCAAATTACATGAAATGATCTAACTTTTTTTTTGCTATAAATTATACCATCATTTCCTTCAGGTATACATTAAAAATCATTATGAAAATGAATGCTTTTTTTTTCAATATTTGTGCATGCTATCTAAGAGTACTAGGCATGTTTTAGGCAGTTATTAATACCATTTAATTATTATTATTATATATATAACCAAGGTTTCCCAATATGTGTTGCATACATTTGTACTTCTTTTACAAATATTGAATAGTTCAAGTTTTTGAAGAATCTCCTTATTAGCTCTCTTTTATTTGATCTATGATTGTTTACATGTTGCTGATCCATCAGAATACTATTTGGATGATTACTTCTTCTGAACTTTTCTTTTGGAACCAAACGTTTGTTCAGAAAAGTGAATGGTAATTCGTTCATGAACTCTTGAATATCCAATTTTGCTATTGGTTTTAGCACTTTGGTTTGGATTGAAAATATGAATTTGCATGTAGGATCAGTGGGAACAAGATGAGTTTGATTATCTGGAGTTGGCTACCCAGCTCTCCCTTTTAGATATAGATGCTAACGAAAGTGGAAAAACCGTGCCTGGTCAGATCATTTCCTCCTATATATCAAAACATTTCTTTATGATTCCTTTTCCTGAAAATTTGAGTAAAATCCGAAAGAGCAAGCATTAAATGATTTTATAGTTTCATGTTATCAGATGATATCGTCGATCAAGATGAGGAACTGGCCAGAGCTATAGAAGAAAGTTTGAGATCTTCACTGCAACAAAGGTAAACAAAAAAACAATCTAAGGTTTCTTTTAGATGATCGATTAAAAAAACTTTTCATCGCGTTATTACATTGTTTTGAAATTAAATTTTTATTTTTTTTATCGACCAATCAAATAAACTATAAATAGAGTTGAACTGACAGTACGTTAGCTTCAATGTATAATACTTAACAATTAATTAATGTGGCAGCTCCAGAAGAAATTCTAACAGACACCAGACGTATCAATTTATTTGTGATGTGTGTGATGGATCAGTAAGTAATTCCAGGGAGAACTTTTGTTTTTTTTTGAAAAATTTGAATTTTTAATATTCATTTAAATTTATATGAATTTTTTTTATTTTATTTTCTTACAGATTCCACCTAATGAAATTCGAAAGCGTGAATTTTGGAACCAATATTTTTGTCATCGTCATAGGTCTGATGGAACTCACGTCTGCTGTGGTTGTATGAGGCTTAAGGTTTTTTTTTTTTTTAATTTATGTAATTGAATATTTTTTTAGCAATTGTAACGATATAAATGAAAACGAAAATTTCACTATAGGGAACGAACGCAGAGTATACAGGGCTGGGTGATATGAGAAAAATTTGCTCGGATTGTTTTGCTACATCAATCACAAATGCAACGCAAAAACAATCTATTTTAGATAATGTGACTGAATTTTTTAGACTAAAAGATGTGGAAATCCAGGGATATATTCCTGTATTCTTGGTTGATAGAAGAGAGATGAGGAGACATACAAGACGAGGAGTTAACTCTGGAGTAAGTTACCCAATCTTTTTTTCTTTAAGTAGTTACAACAAATTTGTTCTAGATTTTATTTGAATAAGATTAAAAAAATTAATAAAATTTATTATATTTATGATTAAAAAAATTTATTATAATTGTGATTAAAAAAAAATTTTAATAAAAATTTTATATTAAATGGATTTTATTGGAATTGACATTTAAATTCAATTAGAAGTACGATAAAATCCAAACCTAATCTTAACCCATTAGCCATTTAAATCTCAAAATATACTCCTAAAAAATTCATATTTACATATTCCATTATAATTATTATGTTTATATACTGCTAATCATAAATTTTTTAATTTATGACCATCTTTCAAAAAAACATATAATATATATATATGACGAAAAACTTGCATGGGGACTCTTTTACATTTCCATAATTTTCACTAATTTCTATCACTTTTTCATATCCATGAGGCACTTCCTCAATTGAGTTTTTTTTTTTTTTTTATTGCATTTCCTCAATTGTTCAACAAATTTCTTTTCGAGGCGTTATTTTTATCAATTTATCAATTTGTTGGGGTCGAACATACAGCCTATTCATCCAGATACCACGGTGTGGGGGCTTACAATGTTCAATTCAACTGAAAATTATGCAGAAAATGTAAGGAATTGTACTAAAAACACTTAGAATCCTTTTGGTAATTTTATTACTACTTCTCAATCTACTTGCAATTTTTTTTTAATCTAGAGAAAGCTAAAATTTTCCTTTTGGATTAATATTATCCCCTATTATATTATAGTTTACAAGATTCCAAAATAACCCTAATTCCTGTTTTCATTTTGTTCCTATGACTATGAGAATGATAGGTTGAAAGTCTTTCACGAAAACGGAGAGATATAGTGGTGGGATACAAGAAGTATCCATTAAATCACAGCAGTGGCATAACAATCCTTATTTTATTTGGTTTGCCAAGGTACTCTTCTAATTTAATTTGCCTGATTGACGTTATATTTAGATTAATTTGTAATTGGTCATAGCCCAAACTCACCCATTATCTTGGTTTGTTAGTGTTTTTTCACTCCCATAAAGTTTCAATAATGACATTTTAATAAATTGCATCGTTAACATTTGTTTTTCACCGGTTAAAAACAAGCATACGTAACAAAATATTAAACTTTTAATTTTAATTATTAAAATTTAAATTTTGATAATTTTAAATACAAAAGACTTGCATATTTAATACTTTGAATATGTGCATGATTAATAGGATCATGACAGGAGCAATCATGGCTCATGAATTGATGCACGCTTGGTTAAAGCAAAAAGGTATAATTTACATGAACATAAATTAAAAAAAAAAACTTGAAAATTAATTTTATTATCAATTAAGCATGATATTTCCATTATATGATATTTAATTATTTTTACTTTATTTTGTTTTATTAAGGGGTTCGTAACTTCGAGCCAAAAGTGGAGGAAGGCATATGCCAAGTGATAGCTCACGAATGGTTGGAATGGTTCGAGCTTATGGACGAGGAGGCCTCCTCTAGCAGAAGCGAGAATGCTCAATTCACTAGGAACTTGAAGCAAACATTCCAGGATTTGGTGGAAATTGATTCCTCTCATGCTTATGGTGAAGGGTTCAGAGATGCCAAATGGGCAGTTGAAAAATGGGGTCCTGCCAAAGTTGTTAATCATGTCCTCAGATATGGAACTCTCCCTCGATAATTTTGTCCATCATTTTAATTGAGAAATTATTTTTATTATACTTAATTCTGGACGAAAAAATAAAAATATTTATTTTATACATATAAAAAAAGTTTAAGAAAATGATAAAGGAATTCAATTCTTAAATCTCATAAAATTATCTATCAACTAGTTATAATTACATGTTTAATGGCTTGGTTAGTAATAATCTATTTGATAAATTATTTTTTTTTAATTTGTCTAAATGCAAAATAGTAACAAATTTTACAATTGTACAGAGGCTAAAACATGTTCACACAAAATTGGGTGGAGAAGGGCTGAGCCAGATGTGACTTGTTGATCAATTGTAACATGGAAAATGGATTTATTTCATGGTTCATATTTATTCATCTGCTAGCCTGATTAAAATAGAGGTGATAATGACCCAGTTTGACTCTTTATTGTAGGACTAGAACGACTTCTAAAATCACACGATTTTTAAATTTTCGGTCATTTTGTAAAATCAAATTGAATGTGACAAATTTGAGAAAAATAAAAAGAAAGAAGTCAATCTTTTTTTTTTTAAATTTTAATCTATTTTTAATCCTAATATTTATCTACTTAATTTCAATGAAAAATATTACATACTTAAATTCTATAAAATTTTTAACTTCTAAAAGTTTGTTTAACATATATACTATTTTAAGTTAATGCTAATTTTTTAGTGATTTACATGTACCTACTAGAGTTGTTGTTAGATAGGAAAAAAGCAAGATTATAGAAACTTAATCAATTAATAATATCAAATATATATAATCAATCGATAATAAATTTAGAATAATTAGAGAATTTAAATACATTGAATAAATAGATTGACATTGCTAATTATTTTATTTTTTTTCAACTCAAAATTTTTTTATCCGCAATAGCAAAACTAAACCAACTTTAAAGACGTTTTATACATTAAATCATCAAACTATAAAATTACAATAAAATAAAAATTTATAATCTTAATTTTATGTAACAAAAGATTGAAATTTTTATTTTTATTTTTGAACAAATTTTAAAAGTTTATTTGAATATTATCTCATTATTTTATTACCAAACTTACCTGTTTCTTTGATTTTTTAGTTTAAAATTTAGTTAAAAGATCTTGATTTAATGGCAAGGAAAAAGTCATAAAATTTTGGGATTCTATACTCAAGTTTATGAATGGATTTAATTGATTAATTATATATTTTTAATTTGTTAATCAATTATTCAATGATATATTATATATTAATATAATAATTAATTATGATCATAACGTCTAAAAAGTTTAGAAAGTCTTTTTAAATATTTTTAATACTTTTCAATTTTCTATTTTAATCCTTGAGCATTACTACCATGTTTTTTATTTTGGTCTTGTTTGATTGTAAGTTTATTTTTGTAGGTGTTTGATTGTAGTTAATGTTTGAATAGTATTTGATTGTAGTTAATATTTGAATAGAGAGAGCATTCGATTTGTTAGAATTAGAAATTTCAAAAATCAAGTTTTATAAATTTTAATTGAAATAATTGATCCAATTGAATTAAATTAAAATAATTAAATGAAATGATTGATATTCATTTAAACTTTGTTTAATATTGTGTTTAGGTTTTATTAAGTAGTTTTTGAATGCAAAAACAGTAATAAACACAAATAATTTGTGTTTAATTTTTGTTTACAATTAAAAATAAACAAATCATAAAAATTATTTGAGAAATACAGTTATGATTTGAAATTTTTAGTTTAAAAATAAAATTATTAAAATTTATTCAATTTTTTATTTTTTATAAAAATATTTTTTTTCTTTTTGCAATATAATTAACTTTTCACAGCAATAGTAACACACTCAACTCTTAAACTATAATTTTTCACAATAATTTTTTATAACATTTTTCAAATTTATGTTTTTTCAAATTGAACTTTTCCCAACGTAAAACAGCGATGCTAAGCCTACTTTAATATTGTTGTTGCGGTTTGAAAAAATTAAATTTAAAAAAGGCATGTTTAAAATGTAGTTAAAAAAAAAGTAGTTTAAGAATTTTAATTATTTTGTATTACCATAAATCATATTGTCGGTGAATTGAAATGTAAAAAAAAAAAAAGTATAAAATTATAAAAATTTAAAATTATAAAGATAAAACGTAATTTTATTTTCTAAACATTTTTAACCGCAAAAGCACTTTTGAAGCTTTTACGTTTAGTTTCCAAAATCGAAATCTTTTGTATGCAAAACTCAAAATTTCCATTTATTTAGCATTGCGATTAAATGGAAACGAGTTTTTTTAGCTATAAGCTCATTTCTATCTTGATGATAAATGAAGCTTAGGTTGGACGATATAATCGGTTTGATCAATTTTAACTTTTCAAAAAATAATAGTTAAAAAAATATATTAATTATAATATTATATAAATACTATATTATATTATATAAATAAATGATATAATATATTGTATAATTTTAAAATTTTATATAAATTATGTTGTAATTTTTGACCTAATTATATTGTAATTATATTATAAAAAATATATATTTAAAAATAAATTAATAAAATTAATTAATTTAATCTCGATTATCAATTTTTGAATATTGATAACTGATTAAATAATTAAATAAATTGTTTTTACTAACTAATTAGTACCGAAATAAAATAAATCGAATCGAATTAACTTTTCCATTTATTTCGATCGATTATATCCGTTCTTACGTCTGAGAGAGGAAAATTTTGGAAAGGTATTTGTGCTACCAAACAAGGATTTAACAGTGATTCCGACAACGACTAACGACAATCGACCGTGATCAGGCATTTAGGCATCAAAGTGGACAGGGCAGAGAACCAAAACGAATGATTCCAGTAAAACAAAGCGACAAAAATAACTAACAAAAAAATCAAGAAAGTAATAAATAAATAAAAACCACGAAAAGAAATGGAGCTGCACCACACTTGTCCAAAGATAAAATGCGCACCACCATCACCACCATCACCACCATCACCACCTCACAGAATTCTGCCCGGTCTCTTTGCTAGCGTGCGCCGATTTTCCTTTTCTTCTCTCTAATGGCGACTTCTCTGCAACTATGTCGTTTCTGCATCCGCACCGGTTCCGATAATTTCGGCGGAAAAGCCGGAGCTCTCCCTTTCCGAAAGCCTATCTTCGTCAGATGCTCCGGCGATTCCACTTCTTCCTCTTCCATAGCTGTGGATCCCGATAACTTTGATGCCAAGGCTTTTCGGCATAACTTGACGAGGAGCAAGAATTATAATCGGAAAGGTTTCGGACACAAAGAGGAAACTCTCGCGCTAATGAATCGGGAGTACACCAGTAAGTTTTGCTCCAAACAAAATGATTCCGCTTTTTTGTTTCCTTTTTTTTCCTATTTTTAGTCGGAAGTAAAAAGGGAGTTCATTTGAATTTTGGTAAAAAGTTATCTTTTTGGAAAAAATTTCAGGTGATATCATAAAGAAATTGAAGGAACATGGAAACGAGTATACATGGGGAAATGTTAGGGTAAAATTGGCAGAAGCATACGGTTTTTGCTGGGGAGTTGAGAGAGCTGTCCAAATTGCTTATGAAGCCAGAAAACAGTTTCCTGATGAGAAAATTTGGATTACCAATGAAATTATCCACAATCCAACTGTTAATAGGGTCCACACTTGCTCTATTCTCTTCTCAGTTTATATAATATAATGATAAAACAAATTCTTGGAGATTAAAGAATTACTGGGTTTGTTTGTTTCCTTACTTAAAGATAAAGATAGTTTTTATTTTTAATGCAGCGGTTAGAGGAGATGGAGGTTAAAAATATTCCTATTGAAGAAGGGAAAAAACAGTTTGATGTAGTGAATGAGGGTGATGTTGTGGTATTGCCTGCTTTTGGAGCTGCAGTTGATGAGATGTTGGTTTTGAATGACAAAAATGTGCAAATTGTTGATACAACCTGTCCTTGGGTATCTAAGGTATCTTCTTGCAACACTGGTTTGCTGTCATAGCAAATAATTCCTTGCAATTCTTTATTTATTTATTTATTTATTTTTTTGGTTCTCAGCTTTTGACATTCCGATGAGTTTTTATTTCTTTTGGTACTAAAATATTATTTCTATGAAGGTATGGAACACTGTAGAGAAGCACAAGAGAGGAGACTACACTTCAATCATTCATGGTAAATATGCTCACGAGGAGACAATCGCAACTGCATCTTTTGCTGGAACATATATGATTGTGAAGAATATGACTGAGGTATGTCATAAAGTGGCGAGTATTCTATTTTCTTGTGATTTTACAATTTTTTGACTTGTTCTTTGTATTTTATTAAATAAAAATTGTTTGTCTCCATGTTGTCTGATTTGTGAAGGCAATGTATGTTTGTGATTATATTCTTGGAGGTGAACTTAATGGATCTAGCTCCACCAAAGAGGCATTTCTGGAGGTATAGTCTTTGTTTCTTATTTTCTTCATATGTACAATGTATTGTGAAAATGTTAAGATGATTATTGGGTCTTTTGCAGAAATTTAAATATGCTACTTCAAAGGGATTTGATCCAGATTGTGACCTAGTAAAAGTTGGCATTGCAAATCAAACTACAATGCTGAAGGGAGAGACAGAGGAAATTGGTTAGTGGCACTTATGCACTTATTGTAAACCACTTCTTGTTTGCAAGTAATTGCTGCTTGAGACACACATTACATTGTGGTTTAACAGGAAAATTAGTGGAGAGGACAATGATGCAAAAATATGGAGTGGAAAATGTTAATGATCACTTCATAAGCTTTAACACAATTTGTGATGCAACACAAGTAAGTTGAATGTTTTTGACAGTTCGGTTTTCATTAGAAATTTGTGAATATATTTTCTTATTGAAGACTTTACTGTATATGCTGCTTCTTTTTGTATTCTTCGCTCAACTAATTGCACACCAATTTTTGTGTTGGTCATTGAATTGAAGCTGGTTATCGTCTTTTTCAGGAGCGACAAGATGCAATGTATAAGTTGGTGGAGGAAGACCTGGATCTTATGTTAGTAGTCGGTGGGTGGAACTCAAGCAATACCTCACACCTTCAAGAAATTTCAGAGGACCGTGGAATCCCTTCATATTGGGTTGACAGTGAACAGAGAATAGGTCCAGGAAACAGAATAGCTCACAAATTGAAAGTAAGTGTTAATGCAAAGCAATCCAGTTCTTGATCAACTTCTAATTTTGTCAGTCTAGAAAAAGGGTATTCTCATTGCCATTTTTTATTCTAATTATGCGAATGCTGTGTTTTGCCAGCATGGGGAGCTGGTTGAGACAGAAGACTGGCTACCAGAGGGTCCAATCACAATTGGTGTTACATCTGGTGCCTCCACACCAGATAAGGTAATTCTACAGTTTGGTTCACTTATAATTTGTGTGTTTTGATTTTTTTTTTTGTCTTTTATGTGCTCCATTCTAAGGCTTTCCTTAGTAGGATAGAAGAATGAGAAGATGGAAAGGGGTGTGTTAAAAGTGAAAAGAAAATTATTTTCATTAGTGATTGGTAGGAGAGAAAAGTAAGGACAAGGAAGATAGGAAAGATGATCATTTTTTATCCTTATTCACAAAAATAAATCATCTCAAATTTGAAAGATAGGAGGAGAGAAAATGGGATAAGTGCCAATTGTTGCAAGTTTACAAAATTCTCCATCATTATTTAGATTTTACCTTTTCTTTTTGTTTTATCATAATGCAATCTACAAAAGGTTAATTCCATCTATCGCCAACAATCATGTGGTTTGTTGGTAGAGTGTTAGAATTTTAGTTCAAGTGACCAACATTCAAATCATGGTAACTTCAAATACCAAAAAATTTTCTTTCATTTTTCAACTTTATCAAGTAATGGATGGAAAGAAAATTATTTTTCTCTACTTTTTCATCTTTCCTGCCTTGCACACCAATGAAAGAAAAAAATATATGTTTTCCATCTTTTTACTTTACTATCCACCATTCCAAGTAAAGCCGAAGTGTTTTAATCGCAAGATCATTTGCAGTTTTAACTTTGCAGCCTGCAACTTTATTGGATTGTAGCTAATGCAGGATTGATCACACTATATTTGTTTTATGAACTGATATTGTGTTTTCTTTGTATAACACTATCAGGCTTATATTATGTAATATATTTTTTTTGTCTAATTGGATTAAACAGGTTGTCGAGGAGGCCCTCATCAAGGTTTTTGACATAAAACGTGAAGAAGCCTTGCAGGTAGCATAAATATCGGTTCACACAGGTGCATCAGCCGTTGATTCTCGTTTGGTAGTACAATCTGGTCAATGTATAATTGAAACAAGGAACTTCAATCTGACAGTATAATTGCATGTACTCTTAATTGTAATGCTGTATGTTACTATGTATCATGAAATGGTTGATATATATAAGTATCTGTAAGTTTTCAGTATTCCTTTCACCGTATACAGATCCTGAACTCCAGCGTGAAGAGCAATGTTATTAAATCAGCAGCAAACAAAAGGGAAGGATGGTAGCCTACTGCATATAATTTCAACTTTCAATTGTTATTAAATCAGCTTTGACAACTGGAAAAGTTGGGTTTTTGATTTTTGAGTTAACCCATATTAATGTGAAAGCCATGTTTACCAACCATGATTGGCCTTTAATCTCACATTTTTAAGCGGTATTAATGCATCATTGATTCAGCCCCCAGCATAACCCCGTAAAAGGAAAATGTTCCTCCCCTCTTTTCTCCGTTGGCAGTTCTACATTACATGTTCACACTCAACAAATACATCAAAATTGGGTACAAGAACCAAAAAAAAAAAAAAAAACCCATGGAACTTGAAACTTTGAAGAGAAAAAAAAATTGAAGTAATGATAGCAATTAGCAATCAAAAGAGTGTTCTTTGAAGGGAGGATACTATATATTAATTCCGTGAGCAATAAAACTTAAAAAGAAGGAAAATTCTTGAGAACACACTTTGGTTTTTATTAAGCAGTGTATATCAATTTCACGCCAATCTTCAGATTTGATTGCTAAGGAAAGTCGATTAGTATTTGTTAATTACTCAACCAGCGGTGGCTTCTAACGAAGAATCTGGAGTCTCAATTGGTCCACCCCATGTTCTTAGACGCTCCTCAGCTTGCACAGCCTGCACCATTTCTCAATGTATTATTGTTAGTTCAGCATCATTTCATGAATATGAAGATTTTCCAGGTTCTTGGCAGCTGAAGGTTCAACGTACCTCTTTTCGCAAGCTCGCTCGAAGCATTAGAAACAGCAGAATGGTGGTTTGAAGGACAGTTCCCACCAACATTCCTGACCAAATCCCTTGAACCCTGAGCTTAAATTTGAAACCTAACAATGCTCCTGCAGGAATTCCAAATATATAGTAACAAGCTATGTTGATCAAGCCAACATATGCTTGCCAGCCTACTCCCACTGCCACCCCTGCACAACCAACAGAAAAATATTTTGAAATTTACGCATTTGAAGTGATTCTTTTCTTTTGCAAATTCCATTTGGCGGTGATTGCCTGATTCTTATGATTAGCTTAAGCCTTCAAATATTGATGGTAAGATCAACTTTAAATTTACCGTGGAGAACAGGAAGAATGCTGTTGAGGAAGATCGTAGCTGCCAGAAAATACCCCAGCTTTGATGTCGCCTTTATAACCTCTGGTTTGTCAGTGAACAGCTTTGGGAATTCATGCTTGGTTGCCAGAATAACACCCGTGAAAGTAATTCCAACCACCAAGGATGTTAAAACAGCCACCACTATTGAGAATTTCGCTGCTTTGGGACGTCCGGCTCCAAGTTCGTTGGACACCCGAACACTGTAAGAAAATAAGCATATACTTAAAACAAAAATAGTAGAAAACTTACAGCAGAACATAATCTTGGAGAGGTAATCATGTTAAACCAGAAAATAAGCAACGGACCTTACTGCTGCATTGAAACCCAGAGTAACCATTGAAGTCCAAAGTTGCAAGTTCATGCTGCCAATTTGAAAACACAATGAATAGAGAAAAAGATATGAAAGGTAGGTTCATTACCTCCAATGGCACCACTGAGAATTCCAATTAAACTTAAAGAATGATAGACTAAGAAAAAGAAACAAACCAGATTGAAATGGCATCTACTGCAATTGTAGGATTTTTTAGATATCCCACCATAAGAATAATTGCCGTATAGTACCACAGCTCCAAGCTGTTACCATTAAAATGTCTATTTTGTTAGCATTGGTTGAAATGTGGGATGGCTTATCAGGATAAATATCTAAATCTGAGTACTTACCATAACATTACAGCAGATGCAAGCGAGAGTTTCACGAAACCGCCCAATGATTTGAAAGCCAACAAGGAAAGACCAGTCCATGAATCCGGGAAAAACCCTGAAACTACATAAATTGTCATGGCAATTACCTGAAGCCACCATGAGATATTCCCAGCCATGGCTGCACCAACTAGGCCAAGTTGAAGCTTCGTCACAAGAGCCCAATTCAGCAAGATATGACATGCCAAGCCCACAACTGATATTATGGTCATAACCCACACTTTGCTCTGAGATTGGAGAAACTTTTGGATAGGGAAATTCATGGCATAAGCAAAAAATTGAGGAATGACCATTCTACAGTACTTTCCTGCAAGCTCTGATATATCCTTGTCTTGACGAAGTAGCTTTAGTATTGGTGATGCAAGAAGATAAAAAGGTGTTAAACACAAAGCTGTGACTCCAGTAATGATCCATGACCTTTGCAGGTAGATTCCAAGCATATTATGCTGTCCAGCACCAACAGCTTGACCGCATAGCGTCTCCAGAGCGCTTCCCATTCCTAACTACATACAGAAAAAGATTTTATATATGTATAGAAATCAAATGTCTGTTCAAATTCAGGTGAAATTTAGTCAATACAATGATGAAGCTTTTCTAATATGACCATTTGGTACATTTGGTTATTACAATACTGAGATACAAAGAAGGAAATGAAAACTGTAACCTTCTTAGATACGCTTGTTGAAATGAGTTCAAAGACTTTTAGTACCCATACAATCGAAACAAGAATATCATCATTAGGCAAATTGTGTTTGCGTTTCTTTGATACTTACCATGATACCAAATACAAAGCCTTCAATCACATTTGTTGTTATGGTAACAGCAGCAAGTTCAAGTTCTCCCAAGTGACCTGCCCAAGCAACCGTGACAAAACCAATCGAAAACTGAGAGACTGATACCAAAATGGCAGGCCCAGCTATCTCCCACACTTTCTTTGATTCCTTCCAGCTTTTTTTTGTAATCTTTTGCGTAACTGCTTGCTCTCCTGTCTGTCTCTCCACTTGAAATGTCTTTACCTCTGATGGCTTTTCCTCTGCTTCTGATGAAGCCATTTTCTCCGTTTGAGATTAAGTGATCTCGAATACATTGAAATATATACATATGATGTATATATATATATACAGAAACTTAGCTGATAGTCTTGGCTCACCTACCAAAAGTGAGAACTAATCAGTAAAAAAAGTCAGGGTTGCTTCACATATCACATTTGATGTGAAAAGTGCATTTAATGGTTTAGGTTTCCAAAAAGCGATTGAACTTCAGTCATTTGTTCATTTGGAGACATTATATTTTGATATTCGATTCGGCTAGTTCTTTTGAAGCAAACCTGCAAAAGTGCTTTAATGCAGTTTCAATGTGTGTAGCTACTTACAAACCATGCAAGTTACTGCCGACTTTTCAATAATTGTAATATGATTTTGAGGTTCAGAAACTGCAAGAGTTGAACTGAAAATTATATTGAAAAGATGATATTTAAACATAGCATGAATTATGTGAAGGTTCTTATGCTAGAAGACAGTTCGGATATTGATTCAAGATTTCGTTAAATTCTTTAACAGAATCAAATGGAATGAAGAATCACCAACATATGTGCTTTGGTAAAATCATTGTTTTTACAATATATATGCCAAATTTTATGAACACAACTCGAAACCTATGAATGCATGCTTTTAACCTAAAATAAATTACTCTTGGATTTTACACTATGGCCTTGAGGGATTTCGAACTTTGGAAATTGGTAGAAAATCCAATCACTCTTCTTATACGTGGTCAATTTTTAAGGGGACGGGATCAGGCTCGTTGGCAATCACATCTATAGAAATATGATAGTCTAAAGTCGCACTTCTTTTTCAATTTCCTACCTGATCTTTTTGCATTTGTGAACTTCTGAGAAGCTATAGCTTCTTTTGAGGAAGCGCTGTTTTCACAATAAATATGGAAGCACTTTTTTCACGTTAGCTTTCATTCTGGAATCTGTTCTTCCTGTTATCAGAAGAAACAAACAAATAAACCAAAAATACCGTTGGTTAGGAAGAAATATTGAGAGACGAATCGACATTTCATCAGTTGCTGGTGTGACAAGAAATCAAAAGTTTCAGCTTTGCAGCTCCTCCACAAGTCCTACCAGACTAATTGGCTGCACCAACAACTGGTTGGTGAGAGATCAAAATCCTACTCGTTGAATACTTCCCCAGATGTCTACTGAACAAGTTACAAAAAGGAACAAATATCATTTCCTCATCTCAGATTGTATCACATTCTCAGCCTTTTTTTTTTTCTGCTAAGACAGATCCATACATGTCAAACCCAGAATCACGTGATATTTTGTTATGGCCAGAGAGCAAGTTAGAAGGATAGTAATGATAGAAAATGATAAAGGAACAAATAAGAATGGTATTGCTATAAACAAATATACTTTTGGTAGTTTTGAAGCTTTAAGTCATGAGTGGTGAGTATAATACTTGGTGTATATGGAACTTGGCTTGGTTTCTTTGTCCTGTGAACCACAATAAATAACTATACATTTCATAAATTCAAAACTTGCTCCTCTGCTGCCAAAGTGTGAAACTGGCATTGTCCATGACTAGGGCGCACAAGGTCTCACTTGAAAGTTTTGTCACTTTTTAAGTTGGAATGAAGTTGAAAATGGAATAATATCTTGATTTTACCAGAAACTTCAAATTTGTAGCAGCTTGTATGCTCATGCTTTTGCCTATATCGTGCCTCAAAAGCTAGCCACCGATGCTATCAGGTTGCTTGGTGATACATGACTCAACTATTTCAGGAACCCGATCAAGCAAGCAATTCATTTCATCTGGAAATTCGGCCTTGGCTCGATTAGTCTTTCCCCCAACAATTACTGTTGTCCCGTCTTGCAAGGCCCATATCTTGTATGTCCAAAAAAAAAAAAAATAGTGAATACGTAAACACATGATGATTCCAATCACATTTAGATCAATGGTAATAGTGACACCAATGAGGGAACACAAAGGTTAGAATGGTAGTCTTAAAACATTTTTACATAAACTCATAATGGACATCGAACTCACCTGTGCATGAGACAAGTAACTAATGCAAGTTGTGAGCATTAGAGCACCAAATCCAGCATAAACTGTTGGCACCCCTGGATCTGTCTGAATAAAAGTAAAGTTTTCCGTTAACTAAGATAAAAGTTTCATCCAACGAAAAATTTCACAATTTGTCGCATAAGAAATCTTTTTAAGTTATCACCTTCAAGTCAAGACCACTGCTGCCAATTGCATCAACAATTATGATTTTTGTTCCATCAATCTCAATAGGAAGCTTCGAGTTAGGTCGTCGCATTCCAGCAAATTTCCCCTGTTGATCATATAGGACAATAGACTGCAGATCACGAGCAAGCATTGATCTGAAGTTCCAGTTGATCAAGGGAACAAGTACAGATCAAGGATTAATTAGCAAAACAGGAAAGAAATTTTGACTATTAGCAATTCACCCAAAAATACTCATGGTAGCTGATCCCTACTGAGACTAAGACCTGTATCCGTCTAAGATGATAATCTAAAGATCTATTTTCTAGATAAAAGATAAATCACATAACAATATAAGCATAAACAAATGCCAAGCTTTTAACAAGCTAAAACTTATTAAAAACTTCAATATTTTTTTTCTTCTTCCTGTTTCAATCTTTTCCCTTAGGTTTTGATTTCTTTAAGTCAGTAAAAGTAGAACCTGCAAGGAAAAGAAGTTTTCATTTAACAAGTTGAACTGCACGAAAACAAAGCTGTAAAAGATATACATACATTCCCTTCACATTAGGAGAATCAGTGTCCCCTACTGGTAGAAAGGTCCCATAAAGCTTCTTGTCTCCATTGACCTTTAGAGGTGCCATTGCCAAATTGAATGGTCCTTCATCATCCTTAAGTATTTGCAGGGCTGAAAAACTCCAATCTGTCTGGTATATGGTGATCCCACCATATCTTAAGGGGTCATTTACACTAAGTGTTTTCCTCATTACTTCCTTTCCGTTGAGATCAAATAATGATAAGTCGGTGTGAAATTGTGAAACCTCAAACAAAGGGGGAATAAATTAAAGAAGAAATCCTCGAATAAAGTAACAATTAATAAAATTACGCATAGTTAAGCAAGAAAAGCCAAGAAATACATAAAATGATTTCAAAAAGAAAGGCCTAAGTGTAGGGAAGATTTTGACAAAATAAATCTTCAGTACAGAACAATTAAAGCTCTACCATAAGGTTCCCCTCTTTATATGTCTGCAAACATCAAGAAAATTGTTTTTTACCTCTCCACTGTCATAGTAGTCCATGTAGAATCTGTTCACATGAACTTCAGTATTGAAAGCTTCAGTCGGAGTGGAAAGAAACCCAGTTGGGCCCAATACATCTCCCATAACAAAATTGAGCCCCTGTGGAACGGTGACTGACCCTCTGAAGCTCCCAGTTGCACTAAGAGTTCCACCTGCCATTATCAACAGCATTGCTAAATGTACTCCAATTGGAGCAAATCGACCAGCCAGCCCCTTAAAAGCATATAGTGATGGTCCTTTCAAGAAAACCTGTATTAACCAAACCACGCATTGGGATGCATTAGATGACATGGATCCACACGGGAATGGAATTATTTTTTACAAATTAACAATTTAGACAGCATTGGGATGCATTCTTTCTGATGCTTAGAAGAACCCAAAATGACTCAATGCATATAACTCTAGTAATTGTTAAAGTAATAATCAACCAATGAAGTGAGAAAATTAAAATAATACTAACATAGCAAGAAGAGGAGAATATAACCTCATATCCAGCTCCCATCAGAACAACACCCAAATCTTTAACGGATGCTCTAGGAAGAGCTTCTGAGAATTCCTGCTTTCGTATAGCATCAGCTGATTGCAAGAAGCTCCATCTGCATATTTGGATTTTCTGTAAGTAGAAAATATCTCCAACTTATTCCGTAAAAAAGATGAGAGGAATTTGCTGAAAACATCAAACCTTCTTGCAACTTTCACAAGGGGAATTTGTGTTGTGTAAGTGCAGGCCATAAGTGATGTAGCCAGAAGAACCAACGTTCCAAGGAAAATGGGAGATGAGAACATGTGATCTAATCCCAGGGTAAGAACCCATCTCCAAGTGAAGAATCCCAAAACTGGATTTTCTTCAGGGTATTGTTGAAAATAGAATTCTGGGGCTTCACCTTGATCAATTGCAGTACCTACAGAAGGATTGCATAAGAAAAGGCCAATTCCGCCAATGATAATGAATCCGGCTACAATTAAGAACCTCAATTTATTAAACAGATTATGCTAGCCTACTAAAACTCACAAATGACATTAACAGGAAAACAAAACCGTTATCTTAAACGTATATTCCAAATATCAGCTTTCCATTTTTGCAAAACAAAAGAAACTAAAAACTAACTTTTACATGTACCAAATCCATTCTTACCCAATTTGCCAAATTACAACCGTACCCCATAAAAACTGGGAAAAGAAAAAAGTGAAGACAAAGAACAAAAGACTTAACTTACCAAGAACCATAAGGCCAGCAACAGTAAACATTTCTCCAATAGCCAAAGGCAAGTTCGACAAAACAGCCAAAACTCTTTTGGGCAACTTCGTAACCAGGCCCCAAGCTCCAACTCCATTCGTTGGCTTACCCTTAACTTCTCCATTACTCAGTTCTGGAGCAGAGTCCGATAGCAAAATCTTCTTGGATATGTTTTTCCCATCATTTTTAGGACCTTGGGAGGTTTTCACTTTGCAAGTAATGGTGACAGAGAGAGGTCTTCTGTTGAAGAGAGTATGGGGTTGGGGATTGAAAATGGAATGAAGAAGAGATGATTTAAAGAGATGAGTTTTTGATGCAAAGAGTTTTGGGGTTTTTGATGGGTTTAATAGAGTTTCCATTGATGGATTTTTGGAACTACAGTTTCTGTGTTTTAGGACAGGAAGTGTTAGTTAAAGCGATTTTCTTTTTGGTTGTGTAATAACGACCTTTGCTGTTGGCTTATCCTAAGAACAGTGTTTTTATCTCATATAATTACAGATACATGAAACTTATTAAAGTAAATAATAAATATTTAAAAGATTACAAGCAAGTGAAATTCACCGATTGAGAAATTTTTAAAGTTTCTTGATCAAGGACAGCAAATCTAATATCTATAATTGCCAAAACTCCACAGATAAGAAAAAAGAAAGAACCTTATCTCTCCAAAGCCCCACTAACAACCACACAAATTTGCAGTTTATTTACCTTTTTTCCTCTACCCCGCCCGCTACAATAAGAAAACGAGCACAATGCTGGTTTCATCTCTCCAACTCCAAACACCCAAAACCCCAACTCCCCTTTACCTCAAATTCCGCACTTCTCACCGTGAAAACATTCGGTACCTCAAGGCCCTAGGCATTATAGACCCCAATGCTAAGCCTCACAACCTCCCATCCCCTCAAGCTGTCGACCAAGTCCTATCCACCATTAGCTTCCTCAAGTCCAAGGGCATTCATGACCAAGACTTCTCCCGCCTCGCCTTTCTTTGTCCACAACTCTTCTCCAACAACTTTGATACCTCTGAAATTGAACCTGTTTTCGATTTCATGATCACTGACTTGCATGCTTCTGTCCAAGAATCACGCGGTTTGATCGTTAACTGCCCTTACATCTTGTTTTCGGACGTTGAATATTGTTTGAGGCCTACCCTTGAGTATCTCAGGGGACTAGGAGTGGAGAAACTGAATGTGCCAAACAAACAGAAGGCTTTTCTTTTGAATACTAGGGTGGAGAAGCTCAGGGTCAAGATTAGGTTCTTGAGGAGCATAGGATTGAGATATGAAGAGGCTGCAAGTTTTTGTGCTAGAATGCCAGCCATATTTGGGTACAATATTGATGATAACTTGATGCCCAAGTATGAGTTCTTGGTGGGAGAAATGGAGAGGAGTTTGGAGGAATTGAAGGAGTTTCCACAGTACTTTGGGTTTAGTTTGCATAAGAGAATAGCACCGAGGCATTGGCATTTGAAGCAGAGGAATGTTACCGCCAAGTTGAATAGGATGCTGTTATGGGGTAACGAAAAATTTTACTCAAAATGGAAGTGAAATCTGGGGTAATTTATTCCTCGGATCCTCTAATCATATACATATTCATGTACCATTTCTCTTTTTTTTTTTTTCAGTATTTTACCAAAAGAATCGTAAAATACTTAATATACTGAAATTCAGTACAGTTCAGTGGCTGCTAATGAAGATGAAATTTAGTCCTAAAATCTATCTTCCTTACCATTGCCATCTGTGGATTTCACAATTTTGGCTAGCTCCAAAACACCCTACAGGCTATACTTGACTTTGAATGCAGAACAGGCAAAGATATGCATAGATCTAGAGAAAAGCTGAACTAGAAAGCCTAGAAATAGAGTATTCAACTATGTTTATGTGTGTTCTTATCAACAGTTTTTGGCTAGCGGAAGCTAACTACAAGCTAGGCATCACAATTAAAAATGAAAAGACAACATTTTAATCCAATCGCAGTTGCTTTAACTTTAATCCAGTATATTGATACAAGAAATTCCCAAAAATCACGAAAGAGAGAGAAGAGTTGTTCTTTCCTTTTGGGGTGGTGTTTTAAAATGAGAACCAGTTATTTTCTGGCCCAATAACTTTTTTTTTTTTCGGTGAACAGATGAGCCTAAAGATCCGTCCAAGCTGTTTACCATTCGGAAACAATAAAGAGGCCAAAAATGCAGCAAACATTAGGTTTTGTCCGAGATGAAACCCCAAATGCCCTGCATAATAAGATCAGTAAAAATGAACTATTTGATCCACTTTTCCTCCATAGTCTCCTATTCAATACCCACCGAAAAGATCCGTCCAAACCTCAAGCATTCGCTTATCCTACAAAAAAAGTAGAGTTGAAATACACATGATCAAGTCAATAGAACTAGGCTTTTCATTGGGGATAAACTGGAATTAAGCACCAAACAACCCCCCTCCCCACCCCCCCCCCCCCCCCCAAAAAAAAAAAAAGAAAGCATAGGTGTATGGTGTGAGTAATTTAACCAGTCATTATGGAGGAAGCTTTCCCTCAAATCCCTCAGATAGTAAACACAGAAAAGCATTAATAAAAAAGGTGCATGCCTAAAATGTTGAGTCTTTACGCAAGTTTTGTAAGAAAAAAGCACTTACCAAGAACCACCAGCTTCAACTCTGTTTTGTTAACTGTTCAATGTCAGCTCCAATTTCAGCAATCTTGGCTTCGTTAGAAGCCTTGGCTACTTTGGCAATGTTCTCAACATCAAAGTCCATGGCTACTTTTTTAACCAGACCCTCAAGCATCTGTATGCCAGATTTATTTAAAAAAAAAAAAAACACACAAAGAATTTGAGAAATCTCATACTTAATCAAGTAAAGATCCAATAAATAAATCTGAAAAATCAAGACAATTCAGTTTTTTTAATTGATTACAATCTAAGAAGCCAACTGGTCCCAGTTCATTGGGCTTAGATTCTACCAAACAAGGATTTAAAACTACTTCTAAAAATCTTATCACATACTTTCACAGAAAGCTGCTTATGGATGATTATGAGCTAACAAAGATACAAAAATCAATTGCTCCATCAACTTTGATGCAGGAGTTAAATTGTTTCTTTTCCTTAAAAAAGGAAATAGCAGAACATGCACGTGTTCTAGCATTTGAAAGCAGGACAGGCCCAAAAAAAAACTGGAAGCAGAATGTCAGATGCACCAGCAGACGGGTTGATTCTAAAAAACACAATTGAATCTCAGATTTTATTTAGTATATGGAGCAATACAAGTTTAGCCTAATCAAGTGGAAGGGATACAACAAAGTATACCATTTAGAACAAAAATTTTCTATGAATTTGTTATGTGCAGTACATGTGGCGAACAAATCCAAATGACAACTGAGCCAACTATAACTGACATGCTGAAGGTAAGAACAAATGAGTTAGATGAAAATACCAGTGATCCGATGGCAACTAAAGCTCGGAATCTTGAATCAACTTCTAGATTTTCCTGCTCAGCAATCTGTGTAAAAAGTGAATAATAGATACAGTTCAGGATTTCCATCAATGAAGATAACTACTGAACAAAAAATCATTGAAGCTATTTCAAACTAGGGAAAGACTACAGTGCGCACAAGATCGAATTGTTAGGGAAGAGACATCAAATCAGTAAAGATGAAAAGTCTTTCAACCAAAGTTGGGGAATAATAGAATAAGACAAACCTCTAAAGCTGCTGAAAGAACATGACATTGGCCTTCTTCATCCTTTTTCTCTGTTAGCAGCACTGCATAACTGTGAAGCACAAACATGATTACGTATATCAGAATAAGTGATTCCCTGTCAATAGTCAATGAAAGCTAAAAACATGTATATAACAGCAGAACGGAAAAGCAATTTATAAAGGAAATGTGAACAACAAAGTCAGCATGAAAACAACAGAGGAGCAATAACATAGCAACCCCCCCCCCCCCCCCCAAAAAAAAAAAAACAAAACAAAAACACATACACAAATCTCTTTTCAACCCATAGAAGTGAAAAAGATTAACAGAAAGAAAAAAGTCCACTAGGAACTTTTAGGACAAACAATATCCAAAAGAAAGGGCAACCTTTAACTGTCACAATTGTTTTCACTTAAACAAAACCAATGCATGCTTATTTACATAAACAGAATGCTTACTTCAGAATCAGGGTAGAATAAGCCAACTGCAAATTCTTGTTTGGAGATGCAAGACAATTCCAAAATGCATCAAGAATCTGCAAGAATAACAGAATAAATCATCAGAAATTATTATTCTATTTTTTTCTTTTGTTTGATGAAGAAGGGCAGAACCCTAACGTAAAGGGGAAAAACAAAAACTAGTCTATGCTTAGCTGGCCAAAACATCTGAAAGCAATACCAAAATATAAAACGATAACAAAGCATTATCAAAATGCAAGACATGCCAAGCATGAAATAAATAAAGGCATTACCCTAAGAACTATTTTCTTTTCAGTCAATAGCTTTTCGAGAGAACATATCAAGTAGACTACAGCATTGACATATGCAAACATAAAGTGCAGAGAAAAAGCTGAGAAATATAATTTGCAGATGAGTAAATTAAAGATTTATTGCCTAGATCTTATGAGTATATTTGTTACTACTTGTTAAGATCAGGAATTGGCAACATCCATTGTACAAACCCATGAAACAAGACACTAGTAACAGTTTGTCACACAGGAGAGTAAATAAACAAATCAAAGTAGAACTGACAATCCAGTTAGCAGGCAAATGTGCATCACCAAACTTTTGGTTAGCATCAAATGCTTATAATTAACATCCATCAAGGCTATGCCAAATATAAAATTTAATATTCTTAAATATTTATTGAAAAGAAAAGGAAATATAATAGCCAAACTCAAATACCTAACCACAACTGCATAAGAAAATAAACAGAGCAGAAGCTACACACATATCACATTATTTCATATCCAATGAAAAACAAGGACCACTTCAAGGCAGTGAAGCAAGACTCCAAGGCCAATGAAACTGAACGTCAAATTTTAACCACTCAAAAGACCAGTGTCAAAAACCTTGATGATTTACCTAAATAACATTTTAATGTTACTTCTCACTGGAAATTTGTAATTAAACTCAGAATATGCTAACAGAGGAGGCATACTTACATCACTGCGATTCTTTTGTAACCAGCCATAGTAGCATGTATTCTTGAAAAGATTAGTTACAGCACGGATGCTGGTTAAAAGATTTGCAGGAAGTACAGGATCTTTAGTGACTTTCATAATCATTACCATTAGCACATCTGGTTCAGCACATAAATTTGAAGTTAATACTTAACATAGAATATAACAAAGAGGAATAATTGCAAACAATATATATCTACTACTATATGTATATGTTTTAGAGGACAAGTTTATGCCAAAGCAACTAGGGGCCCAATTCTTAGGCCATCTAGTTTATCAACCTGTTCATTAGATTTTTATCAACAAAATAGGAACTAACCAGTTCATAGGAGTTTCGTCAATAAAGTTGGGCTAGATTCATACATAGGGCACAACTCAAATTTAAAATTTATATTACCAGTGCCAACAATTAATTATCAGAGAGAAAGGCAGAGTAAAAAACAGAGAATCTTTAAGCTAGGTACCATTGTCTTCAACATGCCTGAGAAGTATACTCGCACCATCAGGGTGCAGGACGATCATCCTCAGAATATCAATAACTGCACAAGTAGAAGCACACCACTGGAAAGGTGAATAATGTACTTGAAATATATAAGGAAGTCAATCTAGAGTTGACATAAACAAGCATACAATTGTAATTGATCATAAAGTGCAAGAAAGGAAAACCAACGCATCCAGCTTTTCAAATAATTGGTGCTTCAATTAAATAAAAAAAAATAAAGAGCAACTACCAAGGACTCTTCCTCAAAGCAGCTTTAAATAACACCACCAAACCAAAGAAAAAAAAAAACTAAAAGAGAGACCACAAACTATAAGAGTAAAAGTTTCTTCAAACTAACCAGGAAATATCATTGAAAGTGGCCATGATTTCAGCAATTTCAGCAACAAGGCAATGTCAACATCAGCAAAGCTGCTCGAATGATAATGTGATGTGTCCTTCAGAATTTTAACAATAGCACCCAATCTAGATATCTCCAGCTCCGTCAAAGACAAGTCCTTTTTTTCCTTCACAAGAATGTCAATTGATCCATTATACAAGAAACTCAATATAACATAACCACAATGATGGAACAGCGTACCAACAGCACAGCAACATAGGAAAATCAGGCAGGTAGTAAAAGACCAATAAACAAATGCATAAACAAGACATAATTATGTAGCAAATGAACAATTGAGTCTATGAAACCCATGGATAAATCTAAAACCAGAGATGAAGTCTGTTAAGGAAACCGTTACATATACAATCACAAGTAGAAAAGTGTAAAGGTTTAAAATATTCGTATGAGCTGTCAGCACAACAAAGTGATGTATAAGATGACCCAAAAGTAAGTAATGAAAACATGATGAAGAACATTAGTGCAACATAAAACTATCACAGAACATTGGTGCAACATAAAACTATCACAGACAAAAAAATGAGAACAAATGAAAAATAAATAAATAAATAAAATAGAATAAGGGGTTGCAAATCTACCAAGTCAGCCAGTAGAGCATTGTTGAACTCTGAAATCTTTTTGAGGATGCCATCAAATTGAGCCGCATCAAAATCCAGCATTCCTCTCTGGAATCAAAGCAAAGAATAATCTAACACGAAAACCCTTATTGAAAATTGACAATTAAAAAGATAAAAACAGCTAAGAGATGCATCAACAAAATTTTATGCAATCAATTTAGTGCCATAAAATAAAAACAAAGCTTTGACAACAATTTTTTTTTGTAGTACTTTATGCAATCAATTCCATCTTGGAGCATATTTGTTCAGTAGGGAAGCCAAGAGTTAGATATTGAGATATGTCTATTTAATAACATGTAAGTGTTATACATTTCCATACAGACTATTATTAATCTCCTAACAACAAAATAAAAGAAAACTGTTATTCACACATTTAATGCCAGAAAGTCCATCTTAAAATGCTAAAATAGAACTGTAATAACAAACCTTTGGGATATGCTTGTAGGTAGGTTTAGCTGATATACCTGCATACAAAAATAATATGAATATATATATATATATATATATGGGTTCAGAAGAAGTCCTGATGTTGACAAGGTTCCAAGTCTTATCTTCTAGAAAAAAAGATATGTAAACAATTTTCTTTCTTAAACAAGTACCAACCAGAAGCATACGATGGCTGTCCAGGTACATAAGCACTCGCTGCAATGAAATACACGACATTAATCATTGCAAAGAAGTAGCCAATGAGAGTAGGAACCTCATCAAAGGCTTGCAACAGTGAGGTCAGTGCTAAAAAGGTATTATACTTACAGCCAGTATAAGGATCCCGGAATGTTGGATCAATACTGAAATCCTTTTGACCAGTATTTTGCAGTATAAACTCCACAATTTGTTGACGGTAAGAAAGAGGAAGGTTCTCCTTGAGAAGCCACTTATCAGCAGTGTCATAAGGATTATCTGGAAAGATTCGACTTGTGAATTAACTTTAGGTCAACATTGCATGCCCGATTCCTTTGTTGTATTCAATTTGCAAGTCATTCAAATTACAACGTAAATTTTACAAGAAATGTTCCCTATAATGCACTTGATCATAAAAAGGTAAGGTGTGCTAAAATTTTCTCTTCCTCCTTACAAAAGACACGGTTATACAGAGTAATATTGCATGCCTGATCCATAATTAATGACAAGCTGGGGAAAAACATGTTCCAAGACACACCACATTGCTATCATTGATTAGATGGTAAAGGTGATGAACTATTCAATTTTTTTTTTCTTTACAAAGAACATAGTTAATTTTCACAAGGAATAAAAAAGTGGGGAATGACAGCAGGAGAAGAATATATGAATGTCCTGGGATGATACAAGAATTAGAACCACAAGATCTGAGGGAAAATGCATAAATTTGATAACATCAGAAAACACAAGGCTAAGAAAAGAAAGATACCTGATCGGTTAAAAGGCAACTTACGAATAGGCTCCCCATCACCAATATCAACATCGAATACTGAGTCAGAATATATAAAAATTATAAATATATTTACATCAAGTCATTAACCTAAATGAAAAAGAAACGAAGTTGCTAACCATAATCATATTGAACTCCATCAAGAACAGAACGCTTCATGCTGTCATCTGGACCATCAACAACTTCACCAATCTGAACAAGAAAGTAACAAGCAAATATAAGAAATTGTATGTGGAAGAAACAACTGGCAAGCAAAAGTTATCAAGAGGGCATGATATATTTAACCAATTAATAGTCCACCAGAAACTTCACCTCAATTATTTAGGGAACAGATTTGCCTTTGAACTTCTATAAAATCAAAGAGATTACTTTCTTTTCAAACACAAACAATATGACAAGATTGTAAAGCAGATCACAAAAGAACAAAAATATCAAGGCTTCCATGTTCTTTGCAGAATGTAAAGCATCAAAATGAACAGTGTACTCAGATAAGTGAGATGAAACCTTAAGATGATAAAAGCAAATAACTAAAGAGAATTAGAATGAAGTTACTTTATCCCATTTCTGTCCTCTCATATTCCATGAATAAGCTACACCATTATCCCCTTCTCTAACAATTTTTGTCTGGCCATCGCTATTTCCTGGTCAGACACATAAACCATTAAAAAGTATTCAACAGCTACTAGAAAAGATATGACCATTAAAATTTGATATGGTGAAATTAAGTATTTCTTCATCTCTAGATTAAACAGAATAAGTATGACTAAAGCACCACATGTGAAAGCTAAAATGTACTGGCATTAAAATCACACCTGGAATCTGTAAAGCCTCAAGCCCAGGTAAATCTTCCAATTTCAAACCACCGACACTCTTCCTAGTACAAACAGAAAGAAATGAGATGGATATCAGGCAAAGCTTAAAAGTAATGAATGCTAGCAGCTCTTTAGTGATCCAGCCAGAAACTAATAAATCATAAAATTACACTATGAACTATTAAGAGATGAATAATTTAACTGAAATACAAGAAGAAAAATGAGAATTAAAAACTGATGGAAATCAATCTCCCCATTTTTTATTACCAAAAGGTGACCAATGCGGAATATGGTCATGATATAACAATAAGGACGGTATCAAATATTGGCAAGTGTCATATGATCATACCTACTCAGTTTGTATTGAGAAAGTTCTGAAGTATATGCCTCAAGTTCCACTGGATCTGCAAAGCTACCCAGATCTACTGTCCAAATTCGTAAAACTCCATCTGAACATGCAGTTACAATATCTCCATTTTCCAAAAATTTAGCATCCCAAACACAACCAGGGTGCTCTATGCTTTGCACACAGACACCATCTGCAATAAGACATAATTTCCTTGTGAAAATAAAATATCAAGTCATGCAGGACCAATGTTTAGCCTATAACCAGCAATGTTACTTCCAGAGTATTCCAGGAAAATAACACACTAGTAAAATTTACCATTAAGAGTTAAAAAAAGGATAAAATATTCACTTAATGAAATGAAATATACCAAAGGAAGTTAAGGAACTGGTTATGCTTTCAGCTATGCTTGATATAATCATACCTAAGCCACTTTTGATTGTGAAACATGTTTCTAGCTCAAGATGTTACAATAGACAATGAATTTTGAAGGAAAATGACATATTTATCAACTGAAAACAAGAAAAATAATATTTTAAGACAAAAGCAAAATCAAATTTCTAATCATATAAAAAAGTACTGTCCAAACCAAGAAAACCAACGAAGATTCTCCGAAAACTTTGCAGAGTTATCTTAGAATGAGCAACCAATAGTTGGAGGTCAACTCAAAACTTGGCTTCTATCTGACGAATCCAGTGAGATACAGCTGCAGCCTTAGTTACTAATTCAACATATGCAATCATTTTAAACAGATCTATAGATGGCAGAAACAATCACCTTTCCATATCTTTGCAGAACGATCTTCACTACCAGTGACAATAAGTCCAGTAACATGAGAATCAACTGAATAGACAATGGAAGTATGACCAACCATCTCCATCAATACTTCACCACTTTGTGCCCATAACCTAATGGAACTAATGCAATGAAAATAAAACAGATATAAGAATTACTGCAACCATACATTCAAGCCATAGAAACCTGATAAATAAGCAAAGAGAGATAAAAGAGGGAAAATTAAAACAAAAATAAAACTGAAAGAAAAGCCAAGAAGGAAACAAACAAAATAAAGTAGCAACTCCTCTAGTTTAGAGGACATACAAGACCATGCCAGCAACACACCCTTGTAGTCTTAATTTGAAGTAATGCAATAATGAAAGAAGGGGATAAGGTTACTTACCCATCATGTGATGCAGAAAGAACTCCCAACCCAGGCATAACTGCCAAACCTCGAACAGTATCTGCACAACGATCAAAAGCACGAGTGCTTGCATAAACTAATATCTGCCATTATACAACAAGACATGTTCTTTCTGGGTAACAGAAGCCATTAGACACAGCCATCATTTATGCTTAAAGCTATAAAACTACTCTAGTTGACAGTTTGAGAAAGAAAAGTATATTCAAGTTTTCCTAAAAATGCAATTCAAAAAAATTCAAAAACATGAACATGAAGAAATACAAATGTGGAGCAAATAACTAATTATCTATTCACTAAGAATATAGCAAGATAAAAGTTGGGTGCAGGGGGGCTCACCAGTATGCCCAACAAAAGTATGCACGCATGTCTTGCCTCTCCAAAGTTTCAAGGTTGTGTCACTAGAACCTGGAGTAAATTAAATAAATTAAATCATACACATTTTCTCCCAACTTTTAGTGTTAACTCATAACCAAATAAGTTTTGTCAACTGCCAGAACAAAGACGGTATGCATGCCAGAAAGATGATATTGCAAGAACAGACCAGAAGAATGCAGTTATACCCAAAATAGATGAATTTGCATCATTCAAAAGAAATGTCATCAAGTTTTGCAACACCATACTTCAAATAACTCTAATAACAACAGAATTGATATACCTGAAACTAGCTCCCCTGAAGGAAGCTTTATAACAGCTTGGATGGGTGACTTGTGTGCTTCCCAGGTTTCAACAGGTTGACCACTCCTCCATCGCCTTAAAGTACTGCGATGCAGATGCACCATATAAACAGATAGCTAACTACTTAAGTGACTAATAAACAGAACTATTTTGAAAATTAAATGCAACGAGACACAACTATTTTCAACACAGAACTGAAAATTACTTTCTATCCAAAATTGTAACTCACCAATCAACGGATGAGGAAACGATGTCCCCGTTATCCAATACGACACCAGTAACTTGCAACTGGTGGCCCTTCAACGACTGCACTTTTTCTCCAGTCCTCAAGTCCCAAACAAGAACCATGGTATCCATTCCACCGGACACAATTCCACCTTCCGGAAACTCTTCATCGGGCGAAATCCACGCCAATGGACCCACGAAACTCGAATGCCCTAACAGAATCTTAGACGAAACATACTTACGTTTATCTGAGGAATCAAGAGACCAGAACCTGACCGTCCTGTCTCTTGAAGAAGTGGCTATACCTTCATCGCCGCAAACGCATATTCCACGAACCTAAAAGTTTCGGCAACATATCAAACCCTAAGTGATCAAGATTAAAAGAAAATGGAAAATGAAATTATGAAGAAATACCGAGACAAAACGAAGAAAAAGGAGATCTTACGTCGTCTTCGTGGCCTCTTAATTGGCAGCGCAGTTGATATTCCTGGAAATCGATTTCCATAGAACTCATCGGCGGAGTTTTAGAGTGAGAAAAAATGGTGAAAAATATACTAGATTTAAGAATCAAGTGATTTCAGAAAACACGAATGTCAAAAAGCTTGGCTTGCTTGACAAGCTTTATGCAATTTTCTCTCTTTTTCTTTTCTGTTTCTTTCTGGGATTTCCTTTCTTTTCTTTTCTCTTCCTCTATGGTTATTTTACGGTTCTCATTAATCAACTGATAAAATTATATGTAGGTATAAGCAGGTCAAACAGTCAAAGCAATAAAACAATTTTTTTAGAATAATAAAACAAAACTTTATTTTAATTTTAATAAAAAATAGTAATAAATACGGCGATTATTTTTTGGGCTAAAAGTTTTAATATAAAATAGATCAATATTTCAAAAAAAAATAGATAAATATTTTTTATATTTTGTGCAGAAGATATAATTTTAATTAAATTTTTTATTTTTTAATTATTATAAATTTATAATTTTTTAAAATAATTTAAAAATAATAACAAAAAAGAAGAAATAATAAATTATAATTTATTTCAAATTAAAAGTTGAAACTTCTTTCATTCATACATTCCCTTGCATCAAATTTCAAACAAATATCTTAAATATACATAAATAAATAAATAAAATTAGAAAAATTTTAAACTAATAAATAAAATGATAACCAATATTTGGAATCTAAATTTATACTTGAAAAGTAAATTTTAATTAATCCCAATATGAAATTAGTCCAATAAATCTTAAAATATACAACACCTAAAATTATTCAAATTCCATCTTCGCCCGATATTACCACTAATAGCCATCGGTGCGATACGGCAGTGGCAGAAAGCGTAATTTGAACCCATTCCCTTGCCCATTTCCTTAATCCCTCCCGCTCTTAACCTCCAATTTTCAGAGTCATTGATGGACCAAATCCAAATACCGATTTTTCCGGCAGATTTTTTCCTTCCTTTTCCCTACCGTTAAACTTGAACCCTAACTATATAAAGGTAATTTACTTTTTTTATTTACAGATCTTTTTTTTTATACACTCAGCAATTTTTTTTTCTGGATTGCTGCTGATAAACTCCTACCAGATAATTAGAATCAAATCTACATTTTCCCCTAAGATTTGAATCTTTAATTTTTCCGAGCAACCAAACAGGATCTTTCAGGGTATTTACTTAGATTTTGAGCAACATCTTTTCCAGGCTTTCAGATCCAATCTTTTTATATATTCTACGGTTAGGTGAACGATGACCTTCTGTCTTTTTGTTGCTCTGATTTATTTATTTAAACATGCTTTGGAGTTTATTGAACTGAAGCTTATTCAGCATTATATGAATGTAGAGTCTAATTTTCTTGCAATGCACATCTATTTATTTATTTATGTGGTATCATCTGATAAAAGCCCCATGTCTGTTGACTGGGGGGAAGTGTGATTCCAAACTAAAATTTTGAAAGCATTTATTAAATGCTTTGATTTATCTTTTTGTTGGTTTCCTCTTGACTTTTGAAGTAAAGCAATGGTTTTGCTAATTTGGTTTAGAAATGAGAGGCTTATGCTGATGAGCAATCATGCTTGTTTTAGTAAGAGCATTTATGTTAAGTTATGCTTTTGTCTTCCTCCTTTAAATGCTGGCTGAAACTTGTTAGTATTTTGATACATTGCTAGTTTGGTTTAACTTCATTGTGTTTGCTTCTTGTTCTAGGTTATTTTTTTGTGCACCAAAACATTGCTCTAAGCTCAATCTAACTGTGTTTCTGCAGGATAAACATGGACCGTCCTGATTTCACTGTTTCTTTGAGTTACTTTCTAGTTAATCACTGGTGCCTAGATGTCATATTTGTTACTTTTTAAGTTGATAATTCATCTTAGAGAGTCTGCAGCTTCTTTTGTTTGAAAGGTAGTGATTAGGAGTTGCAGCATATGGAGGTTCCTAGTGCAAATCTTGAAATTAGGCATCGTAAATTAACCCGGCTAAGGATGTTTAGGGGTCTGATATGGCTTCTAGTGCTAGTTTCAACGGCCTTTATGATGATAGTGTATTGTGGCTTTCTTGCTACTGTTGTATTCAGGCTTTTCAGCATACATCACAGTCGGAAAGTAACAGCTTTCTTCTTTAGCGCTTGGCTAGCTTTATGGCCTTTTTTATTTGAGAAAATAAACAAAACCAAAGTCATTTTTTCTGGAGATGATGTTCCTGCGAAGGAACGTGTTTTGCTAATTTGCAACCACAGAACTGAGGTTGATTGGATGTACCTGTGGGACCTTGCATTGCGGAAAGATTGCCTGGGATACATAAAGTACATCCTTAAGAGCAGCTTGATGAAACTACCTGTATTTGGTTGGGCATTCCACATTTTGGAGTTCATCCCTGTGGAAAGGAAGTGGGAGGTTGATGAATCAAACCTGCGCCACATGCTTTCAACATTCAAAGATCCTCGCGATCCCCTTTGGCTTGTTCTCTTTCCAGAAGGAACAGATTTCACGTAATTTCCATTTTCTTTTAGGTGTCATATGTTGTCTTTAACATTTCAATATTGTCAACTTTTATGTGAACAACATGGTGTATGGAGAAATTTCATTACTAGTTTCCTGTTTGTTGGAATCTTCATGATCTTCCTCTATAGCACACTGTTTGCCTTAACTCTTTATTTGTTGCTACCCTTAATTGAATTTGCAGTGCATTAATCCAGTAATTATTCTTTTTCTTTTTCAATGCAGTGAGCAGAAGTGCTTGAGAAGTCAAAAATATGCAGCTGAAAATGGCTTGCCTATCCTGAACAATGCGCTGCTTCCAAAATCAAAGGGCTTTTACGCCTGCTTGGAAGATTTGAGGAGCTCTTTGGATGCAGGTTGTTTTTCTTCTTGCTCTTCTGCATTTTAAGAAATTTCTTTTACATAGGTATCAACAGTTATAAGTTTGTTACATATATTAGGTCACACATCACTACTCAATTCAAATTTGAACTGCAAGAAACCTGAAGGATGCCTGACCTATGGGGCTATGTATGCATAAAAAATATGTTGTCTAAAGAGGCATAAACCCCTCTATTGACTCCAGTAAGGCAGAAATCCGGGCCTATGATAAACCCAGTTATTCTATTTTTAGAATCTACTTGGTTGATATGAGAATGCTTACATTAGTTTTCATCTAATATATAAATCTTTAAGTTTGGGCACTTCTCCTCAACAAATTCTCATGACCTGTTTGTTTGTTTGCAGTTTATGACGTGACCATCGGATATAAGCATCGCTGTCCATCCTTCTTGGACAATGTATTTGGGGTTGACCCTTCAGAAGTTCATATTCACATCAGACGCATTACCCTGGATCACATCCCTATATCTGAAAGGGAGGTAACAGCTTGGCTGATGGACACATTCCAACTCAAGGATCAATTACTTTCTAATTTCAAGTCTGAAGGCTGTTTCCCTCAGCAAGGAACGGAAGCAAAGCTCTCTATGGGGAAGTGCCTTGCAAACGTTATGCTGGTGCTTGTCTTGACTAGTGTATGCACGTTTTTCACCTTTTTCTCATCCAATTGGTTTAAGATCTTTGTATCTCTATCTTGTGCCTATATGGCTTCTGCAACTTATTTCAACATCCGTCCCGTACCAATCTTCAGCTGTGTCAAAACTTGTTTTTAAAAGGCAAACTTAATCACTTTTCATTCATAAGCAGCATTAAAAAGTGCTTGCCGGTAAACTTTGTTTGAGATGACTTCCAGCATCTCCAGAATGGATCTATGTTCATGTTGAAAGCTTAAATAGCCCGTGCTTATGCATGTGGTTACGTGACCTGAGAAGGGAGCCCTGATGGAGAGTCTATCCGGTTGTCAAATTCTCCGGTATGCGCATATATTTAGGTAACAATGTTGTTGTAAGGGTTATACTTTATGTACTGAGAGTAGAATTTTAGGTTCAAATGTTGAATAACTGTAATGAAATCTCTGATAAATTGAAAAAAAGTGGGGCAAATAGCACGTCATTTCTTTCACTTTAAATATCAATAAAGGCCATTTGTTTCTGAGTTTATCTGGTGAATGTTGGTGATGAGGGAATTTTTCTTTTGCCATGGCAATTTCTTAAATTATTTGGAATCCTTACTACTAATTACGTCTCTTTAATTTATTTCATGTCATCATTAATCTGAAGTCTCGGACACTAGGTAGCTGAGAAGCCTTTTGATATGCTTGGTCTTTATTGAAGAACGGATGAATTCAGCTTCTATCACTCAATTACAAGAAGTCATTATGATCAAGGTTGTTAATATTGTATTGGATAATATTTCGGTTTTCTTTTAAAATGTGATATATGTTAGTATCAATTGTTTCAGAATATTATTTTAAAAGTTTCAATTTAGTATAAATATATTTATAAATATATATGAATTTGTACATTATAATATTGTTAATAATTTATAAAATAAATATGCAATATTTTTAAAAATCAAATAAATAAGTTTTAAAATATAAGAAATAATATCTTAAATTTTTTATGATATTTTTAAAAACTTAATCTCATCATTTGATATTTAAATAAGTATTTTTTTTTTATACAAATATTAAGATAAAGCAAAAGGATAAAAAAAAAATAATTTTGATTTTATGATTGTTAAACTTTAGAAATGGAGTATACTTATGAATTTCGATTTGAAAATATAAAGTATAAAATAAAACAAATTATAATAATAAATAAACTAAAATTTTAAGAGTTATTTTATTTATTAATTTTATTTTTATTAAGATAAAAATAGTCAAATAATAAAAGATAAATTAACAATTAAAAATTATGTTTATATTTATGTACTAGTTAAAATAAGTTAATTCATCAAAATTCACAAAAATTAATCGAAATCAACGAAAATAATTGATATTATTCAATATCAAATTTGATAAAAAAAATTATCTTTAGATATATTATATTTTGATATAATTTGTATGTATCAATTGGTATTAGCTAATACCAAAATAAAATTAATAACTATGATTATAATTGCAAGAGACTCGAGAATAAATGACTAAAGACATTCTAGGCTGTTTTCAGAAAAATTCATGGGACTACCCCAAACTTATTTTTTAATCAAAGGTTTAAGATAAACTCTTTGCAAAAATAAAAACTCAACCTAAGATTTCAATAAATTTTTTACATGGTGGCAAAACTATAGATGACTCCTGACCCAAAAATGTGGTGTAATTATTGTTTGAGGATTTGCACCATCAATAATGGGGTCGCAGCATGACAATTATTACCCTGATTACACGACTACTCTGCTGTAAGCTTTCAACCGCAATACTAATCCTTGTAAATGTAATTCAAGTCTATATTGCATGAATTTCAACCCCAGTGGCCCATCAACGCGTGGCCACTTGAAATGTCTTTATCCCTCACTTTGACATATTGAAACTGTCAAAGTCAGGCTGAACAGTAAAGTATTCTCGCAAGGGGGATTTTCAGGTGAGGTAAGACACCAGTTGGCAGCTTTTCTGCTTGACGATTTGATATAGGACAAGGCCTATCTATTTCCTATTGGGTACAAATATTGAGCAAATATAGAATGGTAAACAGCAGCCTTTCCTCGATCTCTATTTCCATTTTCGTATCACAAAACATACCAGAGATGGCAAGTTTATCTGTTTTAGCAGCATGAAAGCTTGAAACAGGCCTTTGACATAAAAATGTGTAATCTACAGCTGAAAAATTCAATAATTACATAGAATAAAAGAACATTTCGAAAATGGAAAAATAACAATATCTGTGACCTAAACATATAAATAAAGGGATTGAAGTCAATACCAGTCTTCAATTATTTTCTTAGAACATTAACCTGAAAAAAAAAATGTAGTGTAGAAAATAGAATGTTGGAAATCAATCAATTTCATCAGCATCATCGTTTCTGTTGTGGTCAACATCGTCAGTAGCGAATGGAGCAGGTAAATTTCCAGGATTTAACAACAGTGACTAGCTCAATATTTCAGTTGTTGGGGTGTTTTATGATCCTTTGCAGAACCACGGTCCTTGCTCTCCTAATATCCCGGCTACAAGTATCAGCTTGTTGCCCCAAATCCTCCACATTCTTCATAAACACTCCCAGCTTCTTTTTGATTTCATCTATCCCAATCTTCACAGCTTCTTCCTCTATTGCAAAATCTGCATTTTGCAAGAGGGCTTCAATTTCAATCTCCAATTTATCAATGAGAATCCGGATGTTATCCAAATCTCTAATGGCCACATAAGTTCCTGCTTGCATTGAGCTAATCACTTCCTTCTGTCCTTTCAATGCGTTTTCATAGTTTTTCCAGAGAGAATCAATCCACTTCCCCATTGAACCTAATGGAATAGCAGTTGCAGCAGCAAGAGCTGCAGCAACTGGAGGGGCAGCCATAGCTGCTGCCACAACTGAACATATCAACACAGAAGCAAATGTAGCAACAAATATCATACTTGATACCTTACGCCAAGCGTGAATGTACTTGAGCTTCTTGTCAAGCTTGTTCTTTCGAAGTTGCAATTTCTCGAGCATTGCTACTTGTTGCCTATAAACAGATTGAAAGATTTGAAAGAATTCCTCGGTGAAAGGATCACCAGCTGCCTTGAAATTCTTCAACTCTTCCAATGTCCTCACATACCTACTCCCACCAATCTCACTTTCTTCTTCGAATTGTTGCAAGGCAACAAGAATAAGCAATTGGCTATCACGAGCACGCTTCAAACACTTCTCTAACGCAGAACAAAAATCAAGAGTTTGCAAGCTATTCTCAAAATACTCTTTGACAAGCTCAAACAATTCTTGACTCTTCCATATATCTTTCTTGCATTCTAAGATAACTTTAACAACCTCTTGATTCATCTGCAGAAGACATTCTGTTACCTCTTTTAGTGAATCAAATGAAAGTGCTCGGACTTCAACACCAACTGCCAGAGTGTTGATGACTTGATTGGTTCGAGCTTGGACATTAGTGTCAAAGTTCTGCAAGTCTGTGTCTATCTTGCAAGCAGCTTCATAAGAACTCAATTCAGTTGTGTACTGCAAATTGTTGCTAAGATTGATAGCTGATGATGTTTCAGATGTCTTCTTGCTCGTATGATTCCCCATAGCTCTGTCAGATCAGATCTAAGCAGAGAAAAAAAATCAAATCCAAATTCAATTCAGCACACTTTTCCAATCCCTGAACTTGAAATCTGTTTATAAATTTACAATCTTTTACTATGGCAAAGGCTACTAAATTATCAAAGATATTATGAACATATGAGCTAAAGCATGAAAAAGAGATTCTTACACCAGAAAATATATACTATATACAACAAATCGAAACAAGACCTCTACTTTACCAAACTCGACCGCCCCACCAAGAAAAAATCATTAGGATTTTAAACACTTCTATATTTTTTAAAAATCCAAAAGAGAAAACCTAGAAAACCCACACTCAAAACAAGAAGATGGAGGCTTTGAACCTTATCAGAAGAGACAGACTACCATTAACAGGAAATAAAAATGAGGAAGAAAAGTTGATGGGTTATCTTCAAAAAAAAGAAAGCATGCAACAAAAAGCAATTGGTGATGGATATGAGAGAGAAAATGAAGTAGAAGACGCTTGAAGAGACTTAAAATGTTACGAACCAAGAGATTAGATGCAAAAAAGAGGGCTTTTAGGGAAGTGGGTTCTTTTTTTTTTGCTTTAGATTTTAAAGAGATTTGAGAATAGCTTGCACGCATGAGAAAAATGAGAAATGGGACATGGAAAACGTGGGAAGCAATGCGTGTTCCTTTCTCCTTCTATATTAAAAACTCTTCTCTTTACCGTTTTAACGCGCAAAGCAACCGTTACCAAAGAAAAAGGGAGACCTTTGCCATAGCTAAAGCCTATAATGCAAAGAAAGAGAAGCTACAAACGAAACAAATAAAAAAAAAACTTTGATTTTTTTAGGGTTTCTGATTTTTGGTTTTTTTTTTTAAAGAAAAAAATGAGAGAATGTTTGGAGACAGGAGGCTTAAGCTCCAAGATTGAAGGTGACATTCGAAATGCAGAAGTCTACGAAGTCTCTTTATTTTGTAAAAAACAAACTTTTGTTTGAATTTGGTTAACCAAAGGCTGCTACTAAACCTGTCTAAGCGGACTACCAAACATTGAGTCAGTTTTTAATAAAGATTTTGAAGTTCGGATCCCAGCTGAGATAAGATTTTTTTTAATTAATAAAATTATTTTTATATTTTTTTAATTTTAAAATATATTTTAAATTAATAATATATTCATATAAAAATTATTTTTTAATATTAACAAATTTTTTAAGTCTATGGAATGGACCGAATTGGACTTTCAGATAAAAATTTTGAGATGTTGATCAACCGTGGTAAGAGAGTTATTTTTCTTTTTCATGTTACTTGAATTTCTAATAATCCACTACGTATAACAATGGGAAACTTGAAAAGGAAATTATAAGAGTTTTCTTAAACTTTTACAATATTATATTAATAGTAGGCATGTAGACAAAACAAAATACACTTCCATTTACTTCTAAAGAATGCGTCAAGAAACTTTTATAGAAACTGAGAAAATAAATGAAATATAGACGTATTTCCCTTTAGTTATGATAAAATGTGCTTTTTTTTTTTTTTTGAAATTATCTTTCATCTTGTCACATAAGTATGCAAGAAGCATTGGCTTAATGCAATCCCTTTTATGTTTTTCAAGAGCTCTAACATTACAAGAAAATGATTTTTATTTGAGATATATATATCATATAAGATTCTTCGAAATAATTAAAATTTTGTACTACAAAATAAAATTCATTGCTTATGTTATCATTTAAAACTGAACAAAGAATGATGATTTTAACAATTTTAACAATTAACAAATAATATGATTACGACGTTTGCCTATAAACTTATCATAATTCTTTTAATATTTAAAATTATCAAAAGTTTAATTTTAATCATTTGAATTAATAATTAATACTGTATCAAGAAATAATGCAATTATCGATAACTTATCATGAATTTTATGATTAGAACAAGGAAATAAATTTAGAAACAAACACGTACCTTTTTGTTCTCGGATTCCTAGTCTCCACCAAACGAGCAAATTTGGTAATCAAAGCAACTCTTTTTCTTTTGTGCAGTAGAGCTCGAAGCTTGGAAAGGAAAGCTGTACCTTTTTGTTTCTTGATTTCTGTGGTTGAATTCACCAATTTTGGCAACCAAAGCAAGTTTAGAGTGTAAGGCTTAAAACTTGAATCAACCCTAGCTTTGATAGTTGAATGATTAGCGGGGGCACTATGACTATTTATTTTTACCAATCTGGCAATCTCCCGCTTGGAATAGAAACTTGCTCGCCAAGAAGAAAGTAAGCCAAACAGTCCTCTTTGGAATTTTGAATTTAGGAAAATGTCCATCACATACACCGATTCTTAATGTCTCTCGCTCCTTGCAAAATTCTTAATCGGTGTATCTCCAACGTTTGTGATGGACATTTTCGTAAATTCAAAATTCCAAAAAGGTACAGATAGAGATAGAGATAGAGGTAGAGGTAGAGCAAGTGGTAAATCTGGTGACAGCTGCGCTTGCGCTTCGGCGAAGCGGTTTTGGAGATAGCGCGTCAGTCGTATGAACACGTGGCGAAATCATAGGGTTGCCGCCATTCGGAGATTTCAAAATTGTTTCCACACCACGTCATAAGAGAGAGATACTCGGGGTCACGTGCTGTGTAGCGCTCCCCGTTTCTCTTGCTTTGCTGTTCTTCTCACCAAGTCAGGTGATTTTTCTTTTTCCTTTTAAATTTTAAAAAGAAAATCTAGTCTAATTCTCATCTTTTTTTTTTAAATACAGATATAATCCTCACTTCAATCTCGTTGAAGGTTTAACCACTATTACAGCTGTAATAAAAAGAACTTCGAGATAAACAAACCTTAACCGGATAGAAAAACATTTTAGGTTTTTTTTTAAAATATTTTGAAATTGAGTTCTTTTTTAATATAGTTATAATAAATTTTTTTAATTTATAAGTGAATTAAAATTATAATATATTTTATTTTTTAATGTCATCTTGCAAATTTTATTTGTAAAAATTAAAATTTTTAATGAATGAGATAAATAGATTGTTTTGTATTTTTAAATTAAAGTATAAATGTTGAGAATTATTGATGATGTTTGATATGTAAGATGATGGATGAGATAAAATAATAATTATTTTGTATTATATTTAATTTGTATCTAAAAAAGATAGTTAAAGTTATAAAAAAAATTATTATCTTTTTAGTACTTAATAATTCAATCATATAAAAATAGAGAGAATTATTTTTAATTCATAAGATTGAACTTATATGTCATATTATATTCTTAAAAATTATATTAATAATTTAAATTATATAAATTAAAAAAAAAATTTTAATCAATAAATAAATTATTTTATCATAATCTTTATACACATTAAACATAAAATAAAACAATATTATTTAATTTAATATTATTTATAACATTATTTTATCTTTTCCTATAAGAATCTTATATTACTAAAATTTAATTAAAAAGCCACCTATACTTAGAGAACCAACAATTTTATCAAATAAATCAATATGATGTGTTGATTATAAAATAACCTAAGTTGATATATGAAATGAAAGTTTGGAGGCTGAATGATTTTTTAGAATTGATCAAATTTATACTTGTGATTTTTGTGTACTAATAATTAATTTGAATAGAATATTTATTTTTTAAAAATTAAATGATTGAAATGAATAATTTCACACGACATGTATTAATGTATATATGGTGAATTTTTAATTAAGTCTAAAGATTAGAAGAAAACAATATAATCAGGAAAGAATTAGCAGATTATGATAAGTACCCATTTTTCGATTTTAAATTAGATGTCATATTCTTCCATAAGTAACTTATATCGAATTGGTCAATGTTATCTTGAAATTAATCTAAAATTTAATACTTAAGCCTAGATTGAAAGTCACGGGACTTCCATTTCAGTGCGATATGTTATAAAAATTTTCATGCAATTTAACTTTTTTATTATTATTTTGATTTTTTTTATTTTAATTTTAAAATAATTTTATTAATTTAATATAAATAAATTTTATTATTATATAATAATAAATAAATAATACGTATCATTGTTTTGATTGAGTTAAAATTTTAAGATTTTAAAAGTTATAAATAATATTAAAATATATAGAAATAAGTTTCAATAAACTTATAATATAGACTTTTTAACAATTATTTTTTATTCTTACCTCATTGTCACTGTTATTTTGTTATCCAAATACATATAACTAATCTTACTGTTAAGGGGAAGCCAACATCATGATAATGGAGGTCAAGTATCAAGTAAAGTAAATTAAAAGGAGAGGCCAGAATGAAAATGGTAATGCTAAAATAGTGCTAAAATGTAATTCTAAGGTTATCAAAAAAAAATTTTTGTGTGAGGGTCATGGCTATGCATGCCCTCTAGATTCGCCTTTGCTCATCGTCATTATTATTTTGAATCACACCCAAATCAATTTCTTCGTCAATTCAAATGAATATTAGATAGATTTTCTCTTTTTTTTTAATCCTTTTACCACCCTAATTAGGTGATAAAAAGTTTGTTTTTGAGGTTTTGATGTAAAGTAAAATAAAAAAAAAAAAGTACTCTTATGCTTCATTTTAATAATTAGTGAGCAAATACACGTTACACTGTCGCGTTTATACAAAAATTTGATGATTATACAAAAATTTCTTTTGATTGAACCATCCAAATGAAATCTTAAAATTAAAATCTTATATTGAAGATTAATAATCCCAACTATTATATAATTTAGCAATGTGTTGGCCGGGTGTATATATATTATAAAAATGGATTTGGCTCATTTCCTTTTTCAATATTAAATGAAGAGTCTTATTGATGACAAATGAAAAGTCATATAAGCATAAATAAAATCTATGTTTATCTTTTTACTACTAAAAATTCTCTTTTTGTTTTTGGTTTTTATTAAAAAAATATTCTTTTATTTACAACTATAACATTACACTGTTTAGATATTAAAATTTTTTTTATATATATATATTTATGTCTTATAATCTGATTATCAACAAAACTCTTCATTTAAACTTTGCAATAAGAATTAAAATTTTAAAAGTTTATAAACTTTGCAATATGCCAAATTGTTTAGTGCACATAATAATAAGAATAATTTGTTTGATATTATATTTATATAAAGAGTGTACGTAAAAAAAAAAAAAAGGGTATTAGTGTTTAGTTAGAAATTCTTCCATTAAATTCATGTGACAAATTTTATCATAGCATAAAAAGATGGGAAATTGGGGTTAAACAAAAATAAAATATCAAATATTGGAAGAAAAATTTTTTTGAATTTCACTCTTTGAACAAGAGACGCGTGCATATATCGATGATCAAATAACAAATTTGTTGCTTAATAGAGAAAATGGAATTTGATAAGGATCAAAAGAGTTTTGAATGTTTAAGAGAGAGTTTACGTGAACTTAAATCCAAATTTCTGATGCCTGAGATGAAAGAAATAATGGGTGAAGTAACCAATTTTGCATGAAAGAATACAAGTGGCTGATGTACGTCTCGAAAAGAAGCAGAGCTCTGGCGCACTTGAATCCAGCAGCAAGGCCGATAGCCGCCCGGTGCCAAAGCCCCTACATTTTTCTTGTGCAAGTAACCGCCCTTGTGGCTACCTAGCTAGCTAGCTAACCACTTGCACACGCTAACTAATGAATCTTTGCTATTCAGATATCTTATAAATTGAACTGAAATATACAATTCTTTTATACATTCATTTTCTTCGGTTTCACGATAAGATCAGATTTGTTTTCGAGATGTATTTAGAAAAGTTTTCAGGACGAAATTAAACTATATTGTATTATAAGCATTCTTTAAAAGGGAAACCAGGGTTTATTTCAATTTTAAGAGATGATATTTAATAAATTTAAATTTTAATTCTTAATATTTATTATAGTTTTTTTTTTTTTTTTAAGTATTCCTTAAAAGGGTAAAGATATAATGTTAAACCTAATTTGATTTTCAGTGAAGATCAAATATGGCATGACTTCTGATTATTAGTTTTCGATGAATGAAAAAGTTTGTTTCCCAAAAATCTACTTAAAAGTTTGTTGTTAGAGTTTAAAAGATTTATGCATCAAGCTATAGGTTTAATATACTTTGGGCTCATTGGACCGGTTAGAATAAGGAACGACTCTTTCAAATTAATGTTGTTTTCGCGAGTTTGCATGGTGTGTGTAAAATCTCTATCTTCTCGGACAATCATGTCCATGATATATATGTACAGTTTTCCTATCTTCTCCAACTCTAATGTCATTCAAAGAGATTGTTTCCATTTTCTACCTAGGTTCATCCCCTCAAACATTTGAAAGTCTGGAAGCCCTACCTCTTGTAAGAACAAAGGCAATATCATTGGATTGCATTCAGTATTGAGTATTAGATATTGACCCCTTGTTTTCAGAAGTTCGAGCCAAAATATGCCATTGATGTTTGGGATTTGGAATCACATGCTGCATCCTTTAACTATACAAGTAAACTAGATTTTGGATGAAATTCCCAATACAAACCGACCCTGTGCACCTCCTTCAATGTTTGCCCGTGAACTAATGGCCCATGGTATAAGTGTATAACGCCAATTTGCCAACTCCGATATGTCACGAGCCTTCACCATTTTCTGCCACTTCCAAGTCATCAAACGCCATGCAAAACTATATATTTATACATATATATATATTTATATATTTATATCGATAGTTTGATTATTGAAGAGACTTTGATCATTCACTTCTTCAGTCAATATTCTCAATATTTAAATATTCACCTCAAAAGACCAAGCAGTCCCTTTAGAAATTGGTGAAATGGTTTCATTTTGCAGAGTTTCATTCCAAAGCAATCTATATAAAGGCCTAACCCTGTGATCTCTCTCAGTTTCATTCCAAAGAAAGTAAGAAATTAGAGCAAAAGAAAGGAAGTGTTGTTGAGATATGGAGGGATATGCCAAGCTTGTCATCGTGACAATGGTTCTAGCAGGTTTAGCTCTTGGGTCTGGACCCCTTGTCGCAAATGGTCAAAATATATGTGGAATGAGCAAAGAGGGTTTTAAGACATGTGAGCCGTCCGTGAGCAGTGCAAATCCTAATCCTCCTCCACCTTCACAAACATGTTGCATGGCTTTAAACGATGCTGACCTGCAATGCTTTTGCTTCTTCAAGAATTCCAAGTGGTTGAATGCTTATGGAATCGATTTCGATCGGGCTACTGCCCTTCCCGTGCAATGCAATTTGGTCAAATCTTTCCATTGCTAGATATGTGAGAAAAAATACGCACAAATTGCCTTGCACTGATGCATTATTTCTTGGTTTTGTTTTGTTATTGTTTGTGTTTGCAATTTGTTTTTGGTGTGTTGCTATCTGGTATTGTGTTTTCCAAACTTCATCGAGATGTAATAATAAATGTTCTTATGAAAAACGACTGTTTTGGTGGGTTATTTTTATGCATGGGCCAAAAACATCAAAACAAAAAATAAAAGAGCAAAAATAGAAAATTATAGCAAAAAGAGTGGCTGAAACATAAAAACAAACAAGAAGTGACTAGGGTTTCTGGGTGTCTCCGCTTCATCCAAGTACACACTATAAATATAGATTAAGATGAACTCCAACCAAAGCCCAAGATGAAACTGAAAACCAGACATAGTTTGTTTGTTCTTTTGTTCTTGTCCCCTTTATATACTTTCTGCAGTAATTTCTGTAGGAGAATTTTCTTTTTGGTCTAACGGGAGGATGGCCTTCATAATCCCAAACAAGCTGAAGATAAAGGTGCTTATTTGATTAATGGGAGGCCAAAATCAAAATCTGGGGGGTTTTCGCTGATGACGCCTTCTAAATTTACTTGGAGGCGTCCATTAGTAACTTCGCCATACATTCTCTTTAACTTTAATTATATGGTTTTTCTTTTCATAGTCATCTTAATTTTAATAATTACTAGAGCTAGAACTATAAAACATACTCGTTTTTTTGTTCTTTAAGAAACAGGAATGAGATAGGGATAAATAAGATCCTCGATCTCTCACGGTAAAATATATTATACTTATAATTTAAAATAAATGATTATAAATTAGACATTTGAAATAATTTTAATAAATAATCATTAATAAAATTTGAATCTAAAATTTTTCGTCCAAAAAAATGAATCTTAGTCAGAATTACTAAACAGACTTTGTTTCTTACCAAACTGGGGTTGGCCTGCTTTTATTTTACGGTATAAAAAAGTCCTGCTATTTTCAAGAGGGTAAATGTAACAAAAGATGAAAAACAATAATAAACCTTGATAAAGTTCATGCTGCTTGCTATTTTTCCAGGTTTCTCTTAGTAATTTTTTTTCTTCGGATTGATAGTATTACAACGATGATACAGACAAGATGGGCCTAAACATCTATGGATTGGTTCCAAGGAAGGTGGAATTGGGCTTAAAAATTCACGACGCTACAAACAAAATCCCGAATTAACTGCCCACTGCTAATTCAAATGGCCCAGTTAAGACATTTGTCGGCTTTCGAAATGGGAAAGAACAATTTCAAGCCCGTCTCCAGGAACCCAAAGTTTCAAACTCGTCCTTGAGCAGTGCCCTTTTGTTTTTTCCCTTCTGTTTTTTCTTTTGAAAAATTATCTTAACAAGCCGTGGTAAAATTTTACAAACTTGTTTAAAAATTGAATAAAAGTTGGATGCATTGTGAATGCAATATGAGAAAAACTCACACGGTGCCATGAGTGTCGTATCATTGATTTAAGCCTTATGGTTCAGCATCGCGAATGCCGTTTTATTGATAGAATTGATTCCGATTTACTTAATTGTCCTGTAATTTTTCTGATTTAATAAAAGAATATCATTTATAATTATTTTAATATAATTAATTATAATTAAATATGATATAAAATTCACATTTTAAATGATAAAAATTTATATAACTTTTACTGTAATTAATTAATTATAAAATTATAATAAAAAATTAAAAGTAAATATTACTCCTTTAATTTTACTAAATCTATCGTATATTGTAAAATATTAAAATTTATATATATAAAAATATATAATATTTTATTTTATTTTATTTTATTAAAATCATATATAATTATTATTAAAATTATTATTAAAATTTTAAACTTCGTTATTTTCATATCTTTTATTTATATTTTATATTATATCATTACATTGTATTTTAGATCATCAAATATCAGATTTATTAATTGATCTGATACCCGCAGCGTTCATGTAACCCTTATGGCTCCGCACCGCAAATGCCATGTTGAACCAAAAAAATCCGTTACACCTTTTCGCATCCACGACGAGGTGGGCAAGGCACACATCCAGTATTAAAACTAAGAAAATTAATCCATCACTGCTAAGCTAATTTCACTTTTTTTTTTGGATAATTACATCATTTTCAAATTTACTTACTGATACTCAAAACCCAATTCCATGCTTCTTGCAATTCTTAGTATTTTCAGCATATCAACTAATCACCTATGCTACTATTGTCATGTAGGTTTTACCAAAGACAACTTTCTAACCCGATAAGTGGGAATCACTGGGTATGATATAAAAGCATTTCTGAAATATGATAACGAAGCGAAAGAGAAGGCAAGGGAAAATGATAGATAACTCTCAAGGCATTTTCTCTAACCATTCAACAACATAATGAATCAAAATCCAAAACATTTCTACAGCATCAAAATGATAGATAACTCTCAAGGCATCCATTCAACAACATAATGCATCAAAATCCAAAACATTTCTACAGCGATAGATATAACTCTCAAGGCATTTTCTCTAACCATTCAACAACATAATGCATCAAAATCCAAAACATTTCTATAGCATCATTGCTCAATCAAAATTCGGCCTGCATGCTAGGGATGCTTAGTCTACTTGCTATATAGATGCACAAAGGAGAAGATGAAGAATCCGACCATCTGCATCGAAAACCCATATCAAAAGTTAATTTCTCTGATAAACAAAGGCACATTAATTGTGGTGATAATGACAATAATGCTCCCTCCAAAACCTCAAATCCAGAGGATTTGTTCTTACCAAGATGAACGATTGGCTTATAAGTTATAAAGTTAATGCCAAAGAGAGTGAGAGTCATACCATAGAAAATGCAGCTCCATAGTAGGGGTAAGCAGTTGGTATGAATCTTTCATATTCATTGTGTCTGTATGGCCTAACAGGAATCTGCAGTGCAGTTGACAATTTACACAACAAAATCAGAAACCAAATTTGCAAAAAAAAATTCCATGTGATGTAAAAACCCCCAAAGGCAATTTCAAATAAAAATATTTAAATAGGTAAAAATAAGATTATTTTGTTAAAATAAGGAGCGAGAAAACAAGGTTTCTTAGCCAATAATTTGACCAAAATAAGTAAATACCCGTCACTATCTACACTGATCTCTTTAAGAATTTTAACTTCTATTACAAGCTTCCAAGTGTCAAATAAAATCAGATAACTAGTAAGAGAATTAGTCTCAAGAAAGAAATTTGTATCAAGAATCAAGAAAAACAAAATTAGATACCTGCTTTGAAAGGGTTAAACTTGTATACCCAAGCTTTTGGTATTCAACCTTGAATTGAAAAACACCATAAACATCCGGAACCTTAAATGATGTGGAATAGAGACCCTGCAGGACAAAAATGGACCAGTAATTATAAATGGATGACTTGACATTAAGAGCAAGCTGATATCACAAACCATATGAGCTCGAGAGACAAATGACATACCTTTTTGTCATTTGATAAAGTTTTCAAAACATAGGGGCTCATCATGTAAAACTGCACTTGAACATCATCAGCAACATATGGCTCCCAGCTTGTTCCAGACCACTCATAGATCTCAACTGAGTATTCCTTTATGAAATACACCCATTTTTTTAAGTAAAATTTCTACAAAATGCTACCCAGCATTAAATCAAAATAGACAGGGTAGAAGAATTACCAACTCATCATTAATCCTGTATAAGGCAGGTTCATCTGTTTCTCCAACTTTGTGGTGTTTTACATTTACAGCCTAAAGATCAATAACATGAGTTACAAATCTTGCTGTACATAAACATACATAATAAAAAAGGGAGGTGCCCCAAAATCATGCAGGAATCAGATATTTATGATGACAAAATTGATCAACATGCCTACCTTAAGATGACCTCTTTCATGGAAAACCCATTTGCTAAGTTCAGCCAAAAATTGCTCATTACCCGATTTCTCATGTCTGCTATCAGAAAGAACATTTCTCAAATATGTCTTGTTTTAAGCAAATAACTAAACAAAAAACCTTGTATGTATGCAGTGCAAGTGCAAAGACATATACAAAGATGATTATAAATTTGGAAATGCAGCTCGTACCATCGTTTAAAAGGTAAGAAGATCCGTATAAAAAATGAAGCTTTAATATGGACTTCATAAATCATATGATGATTTCAGGGCAACCTAAAAACTTGTTTAACTGTTTTCTCTAATTTATTGAGAATGGATTGCTGCTTATTTGTTTAGAATTTCTCAGTGTCTTATATTGAAAGGGTGGTTTAGAGACTTAAATAATCACTCACTTGGTTGGGTTCCCAGCCTTCTGCACACTAGATCTGAAAAATCTGAAAACATTCAACAGTTCATCAAGAAACATGAAATGTTATTAAGTTCAAAATCTGAAGGAAAAAATTCATCAAGGTAGCAATCAGTTAAAAGTTAATACACCACATACCGATTGCTGAACATACTTAGTGAGCCAGTAATCAGAATCCGTGCATTGTTCCTTGCCTTTAAAAAAAAAAAAAAAAAAAAAACTAGGAACTTATTTGAAAAGCTTGCTATATTTGAGTCACAACAATCTAACCTTCTTCCATTAATCTTGTGCAAAACTACCATAAAATAAGATGAAAAGCATAAAATCTTTAATGATCTAGATGTGCACAAGATATATGAACAGTTGAGTATCGATGTACCTGAACAATTGAAACTAAGGAAATAGCAGAACCAGTCAACGATGGTGGAGCTGACAACTTAGACTTGGGATTAGCTGAATAGGCAGATGGAGAAGCTGAGAGAGCATTTAACACCTAAAACACAGTATGAAGTGTTAAAGGAAAACAAAAAATAAAGATAACTGTGGTCATTAATAACTTGATGTACATGTTCTTTAATTCTTTAAAACCAGATGCAACCAGCTTACCAAGCTATTGGCAGGATTCAATGAATGGCCAATGCCCTGGAAAAGTACAGGAGCCTGTGGCAAGTTTAATAAAAACTAATCAGAAATGAAAGCTAGTATCAGTGATGTATCGCTGGAATCACAATCTCTACAAAACATGTAATGAGCTTCAAAAAATATATCAGAATTCAGGTAAGCACCAAAAATATGTGGCTATATTAAGAAAAAAATCAATAGTCGTAGGCAAGGGGCTTCAGAACCACAATGCAGTATAACAACCTAAAAAAAAAAATCTCAAGAAACGTTTACTGGTAGTGACATTTTACCATGACCAAACAACCTCAAATTAGCAGATTAATGCTTGGAATAACCCATCAATGCTAGCCATTAAAGTATCCAGAACCTAATAAGGGGAGTAAGACTGAAATTGCTAGCATTTATACTTACTTCAATTTTCTTGCTTCCTAATATCACATCAGATTCAATAAAATCATCACTTGCAATCAATGTATGATCTCCCTCTGTCTCAGAAACCGCATAGCTAGTGTGATCAATAACCATGGCCGAAGGATCCTACACAGCGAACAGGGAAGCTTCAATAAATAATCAAGTGAAGCAATAACAATTAGAGAATATACTCGTAATCTGACCTCATCAAAATCAACTCCACATTCAGTAGCAACTTCCCGAATCAAATCAGAAGCATTAGCATCCGCCGCGATGATTAAATCATGATCCGAATCAACAAAATTGATAATGGCAGCAAGATCAATAGATCCTCCAAAACCTAATTAAACAAAATACATTACTATTTAAACGACAGCGCATTAAAAAGAAAAAGAAAAAAAACAATTAATTCAGTTGAAAATATTAAAATAAAGTAAAAGAAAATGTGAAACTGACGTTCAACAGAGGGGCAGAAGAGGATCAAGGCATCGTAGAGATACTGGCCGTAGCGTTGCAAGGCAATCTTGGGATCATCAGCGAGTTTGAACTCGAGGTCGAAGCCACGTGATTTGAGGGAATTGAAGTAGAGAGAGTGAGACGACTTGATGGCGAAATCGTCAAGAAGGACCAGGACTCGGCGATCGGTCGGCGTCTCGGAAGAGAAAGAATTGCACAGAAATGGAAGAAGTATCGAGATCGAAGCAACAAATATCACCCACAATTTCCTCATTTTTGGGATTTAGGGTTTCTAGTGTTAAGTGGCTAAGCGTTTGCGAGATTCAGGAATGTACTAACACTATTCCAGTATTCCACTGAGCCCCTCATATTTTTTGGATAATTTTTTCCCTTTATTTAAATGATGATGAAGGGGCGACTTTTTTTTTTTTTTACTTTTTTGGCAAATTACAAAACTTACCTGATTTCATCGAAATTACTATTTACCACTGACTACACTAAGGCGTCGTTTGCTAATCATGAAAATATTTCCTCGTTTTCTTATATTTGGAAGGGAAAAAAATAGTAAGATCAATAAAAAAAAATAATTTGGGTCAACAAAAAAATACAAAAGAAACATGAAAATTATCTTTCTCTTTTTTAGGGAAAGATAATTTTCACAAAAAATAATACTCTTTCATCTTCTTCAACAAACTTATAATCAACTCTAATATTGTGTTTGGATTGAAGGAAAATGAAGAAAAGCAAAGTAAAGTAAAAGAATGTAAAGAAAATAAAACTTTTATTCTTTTGTTTGGATAAAATTTTAATTTAAAAAAAAAAAGATGTTGAAATCAAATAACCTTTGATTTACTTTCTAAACTCAATTTTTTTAATATCCCAATTTAAAGAAAAAGCAAAAAAAGAAAGTTGAAAAATATTTCTTTTATAAAAAGATTATTATGTTTATCTTTTTATTAATATTAAAAATTAAATTAAAAAACCAAAGTAAATTACAATCATCCTATAATTTTTTCAAAATAATCTATTTTTCAAGTAAATTTCACATATCTCTTCCAATATAAAAATTTTTTATAATTTTTTGGTGATTTAATTATAATGAATCATTTTCTTTTTTTTTCACTCTTTATCCAAACAATGGTTGTTAGAATTTCTTTCATTTTTTTTATTAATTTTAATTATCCAAATAAGGGTTACATATATCATTTATTTTCCTTTAAAAAACTTTTTTTTTCATTCTTTTTATTTCTTTTCCTTTCTTTTATTAATATTTATTAATATTTCCTTTCTTCCATCTTCCTTTGATTCCTTTTTTTTTTTTTTCACAACTACCATTAAAGACTAATTACACAAACTTTATCCAACAAATTAATTAAAACCTAGAATTTGGCTTAGTATTAGACCTATGTAAGGTTAATTTTCAATTCAAGTTCAAAGATTCGTTCAAATTTCTAAAAAAAGTTGAATAAAAATTTAGAGTTGTGACAAAATTTTTAAATTTGTTTAAAATTTAAGTCAACCTTTGAATGTAAGAATTAAAATAAAAACTTGGCACGAATAATATAAATATAAATATAAATAAATTATTATAATTATATAAATAAATAAATATATATGTAATTTTTATTTTAATATTTTATTTTAAAAATAATATTTTTTATTTTTTATTTATAAATTAGACTTAATGGGTGGGCTTGGGTCATATTCTTTTTAATATAGCCTACACTTGAAAAAAAATTTAGATCTAAAATAATGGGATGAGTCAAGTCTAAATAAATATATAAACTATTAATATTAAGTATAGATCAGACTTGAACCCAACTTGATCTAGCCCATGAACACTTTTATTAGCTACTTCACTTTGATTTTTTGTCATTTTTTTATTTTAATATATTTATTATAATTTTTAATATAAAAATAATAAAAATTTTAATATACACAAAATATTATAAAATATTAAAAGTTAAAAAGAATAAATCTAATAATTAATATATTTGTGATTATTATTTTTGTTATTAACTTTTCATGTTACGTTAAGAGTATTATGATTTTTTTATTATTTGATCAATGTTATGATTTTATGAATATATTATATATTATAAATTTTTTTATGAAAATAAAGAAAAATTAAAAACAGCACAAAATTATAATTTTTAGTGAGACAAATTTGGCTTTTTATGTTTTTATGTGTTTTCTGTTTTTATTTATTATTATTAAGATTTTAATTTTTTATTTATTAAAAATAATAAATAAAAACTCTGTTTTTGCTTTTTCGGTAAGACCATTTTAATTGGGAATTATTTAATAAATTTAATAATAATATTATTATTATTGGTGATGATTAATTCATTGATTATTCATTGTTGATATTTTCATCATTCTTTTGTAAAAATATTTATTTAAAAAAATTAAAAGAGTTAAAGAATTAACTAAAACTAAAAAATATATATAATTATATTTAGCATACATACATTTTTATCCCTTGTTAACTAGAATTGTGATATATGGACACTGGCATAGTTAATTCAAATGAGTTATAGATTTAATTTTGATTTAAATGTCTAAAAAAAATGCAAAAGTTACCCTTATGTGAATGGATTACTACTATATATATAATAAGTCATATTTCACACATTGTTGCAATTCCAATGTATTGATTGATTCATATGTATTTATATTATTTAATAAATATGATAGATGAGGGATTAATTATATAATGTGAAACTTTTTTAATTTTAAACAATTTTTTAACCTTTGATTCTAATAGACATAAGGGATGAGAAAGACCAAAAAAAAAGAAAAAAAATGTTAATATTAAATAAATTAAACATCAAGTACAATTATCTCTAATTAATTAGATTCATGACTATCTTAGATTCTTTAATGATTAAGTTCATGAATAATTAGATTCATTAAATTTGAATTTGATCCATAATTAATTAATAGTAAATAAGAATCTAGACTTAAAATTTCAATGATAAAAAAAAACATTTATTCACAATTAATTATTATGACTCACGCGGACACTTTTAAGGCCTAGACACGACCAACAACATTAATGAAGAAGGTTCAGATACTGGGCTTGCAATAGGTACAAGGGCCACTCGCCCAAGCTCTCTAAACCAGGAAAATCATTTTTAGAAGGACCCTAGGCGCACTAGGCCCAAGTGCGGGTAGACCGGGCTCTAATAGGCCTAAGTGTTAAAACAAAACTCTTAAAAGGATCTAAAAGATTGACTAAGCTGTAATAGTTCCTTATAATATTTAAATTCTTTAATGTAATCTCCTTGTAATCTTGGACTTTATAATGACCATTGAATTGATTCAATCCTGGCCATTTATTCATATAAGTATAAATAAGGATCTCCCCACCCTTATTGGATGCACAGAAAAACTTGAGTTAATAGAATTACAGCATTTTTAGCATCTTTCTTGTCTTCTATGCTTTGCTTACTTTTAAGTGTCTTTTAGTTGTTCTTTTGAGTCACCACTCTTCTAAAATGTTTAAGGCTTACTTAGGCATATAAGGAGGGATTTCTAGCCTAAAGTCACACAGAGTTTTGGCATAATTCTCATACTCATGATAGTTAGTATCAGAGCAGGTTGTTTGAAGGTTGTTTTCAAGTTACACTCAAGGTGTTTGAGAAAATGGCATCTCAAAGTGATGTTGCTAGTCAACAGCAAGAGGTCAAGGAACAAGCCTGTGGAAAAGGCAAAAAAACAAGCTCGAAGGATATCATGTCGATTGTGGACGACCATTTAGCCAAAGCAAAAGTGACCGTGTCATATATTAGGGATATGCTCGAGAAAATAGAAGAGAAGATTAACGAAGGATTCCATGATTCCTTTAATGAAACCATCGACATGTTTACCTAGAAGAATGAAGCCCCAGAAGCTATAATGGAGGTAATGCTTACTACCATCAGCCGATTTAAAAGTACCTTGGTGTCGCGCATTAAAAAGGGACTAGCCTACAATCGCACAGTTGAAACACTTATAAAGGAAACAAGTTGTTTATGCTATTGCATGGGCAACTCTACACGAAAATTATGTAGGAATACCATGATTTAGGGTGGATTAGCCACTTTGGAATGCACTGCTCCTTAGCATTGGTGCAACATCAATCTATTGCCTTACATATAGGATGATATTGAGGCCTATGTGAAAACTTATCTTGTTTGCCAACAAGACAAAGTGAACAGAAGTCACCAGTTGATCTTTTAAAACCATTGCCTAATTCTGAATGTTTATGAGTGAGTATTTCATTGGATTGAATAGTCGAACTACCCAAGGCAGAGAGGTTTGGATGCATCATGGTAGTGGTGGATAGATTTTCATGTATGGGACTTTCATTCTAGCAACTAAGGAGTGCTAAGTTGAAAAAGAAACCCATTTATTCCTGAAGAACATGGTGAAGTACTAGGGTATACCACAAACCATTATTAGTGATCAAGATAGGAGTTTTATGGGACAATTCTAGACAGAATTGGTCAAGCTATTAGGGTCAAACTTAAACTTTTCCTCCACACATGCTTCCATATACCGATAGGCAAACCTAAAAAGTTAATGGATTGTTGGAGTTCTTCCTTAGGCATTATGTGAGTGCAACACAATGAGATTGGCGCAAGTTGCTGGATGTTGCCAGTTTTCTTACAACCCGTAGTGAAATGAGGCAACAAAGCAAAATCGATTCAAGATTGTTGTAGTGGGCTACATAGGACCTAATTCAGCAACATACAGGTTTGCCAAGACTTAACTCACATAATGTCATAAAAGCCCAATGTACACTCAATTTTCATGTCAACATGCTCAAACGATTTTATGAGGATTAAGAAATTTATGCAACAAATTAATTAAAAACTAGAATTTGACCCAGTTATCAGACCTACTCAAAGGTTGGACTATCATTTCAAGTCCAAAAACTAGTTTAAGTTTTGAAATGATTCGAATAAATAATAGGGCATGTTAATAGATAAAATTTTTAAACTCATTTAAATTTCGAGTCGACCCTTAAATACAAAAATTAAAGCCAAAAATCGACCTAAATAACATAAATATAATTAAATTATTATAATTATATAACTTATATATATATATATATGTAAACTTTTATTTTAATATTATATGGGTCAAGCTTGAGAAAAATTTTAAGTTCGAAATATCGGATCGAACCTGATATGCAAGGATATAAACTATTTATATCAAGTATGGGTTAAATCTGAACCCAACTCAACCCAACCCATTAATACCTTTATCAACTATGTCACGTTGGTTATTTCTTGCCAAGCTTCTATTTTAATATATTTGTTATAATTGAAATATAAAGATATTAAAAAATTTTAATACACACAAAATATTATAAAGTATTAAAAGTTAAAAAAAAGTAAATCTAATAATTAATGTTTTTGTTATTGAGTTTTCGTGTTATGTTAAAAGTTTTATGATTTTTTATTATTTGATCAATTGTATGATCTTTTGAATTTATTATAAATTAAAATTTTTTATGAAAATAAAGAAAAATAAGAACGGTAAAAATTTATAATTTTTAATGAAATAATTTTGATTTTTTTGTGTTTTTATGTATGTAGGGTAAATCATATAAAAACACTATATGATTTAACATAAATTAAAAATAAGAGATTTAAAAGTGACATTCAATTATTTTATAATGTTTTTCCTTAAACCGCGACATTTTTCATTTATTTCTACTCGTTTCTTTTGTTTTTTTCCTCTTCTTCATCTGTTCATCTTTTTCTCTATCTAAAATCAGATAAAATTCATGTCTTTCATTGCCCTGTATCTTCTTTCTTTACCTAATTTCGTTGTTGAACTGCTAATATATTCTTCGAACTGAACACAAAACAACTGCAATTCACCTCAGCATGAAAACTGCTCAATAATTAGTCATCCCATGAATCAAACTCCAAGCTGTAGCATTTCACACAACAATTCCAAATAAAAATCCAACAAAACTTGCTTGTAGAATAATGATTGAAATAAAAATCAATGACTCAAAATGTGCAAAACTAATGAGAAGTGAAAACTGAAGTAGAAATCAATGACTCAAAAGACGCAAAACTAATAGAAAGTGAAAGCAATCCAAAAAGATCCAGCAAGGTTGCTTCACAGATAATATCATCATCCAACTAAAAACAACACAAGAATACCCAACAACAGTCACTTGCAGGAAATACTTAATTTTAAACCACTGAATTAAGAAATATATTTGAAATTTACCCTTTTGTTTATTATTATTATTATTTTAAGATTTTAATCTTTTATTTATTATAAATAATAAATAAAAACTTTTATGTTTTTGTTTTTTGGCAAGAGCATTTTAATTGATAATTATTCGATAAATTTAATTATATTTATTATTATTAGTGATGATTAATTCAATGATGATCATCGATATTTTTATTTTTTTTTGTAAAAATATTTATTTAAAAGAATTACACAAAACTATATATATATAAAATTATATATATCAACTAATTCAATGACACATATCATTCAATTAAGTCAAATTAAAAATTTGGCATCAACGACTAAAAACTTATATTGATTATATGGTACGTGGAGAGTTGGTAAGCTTGCCATTGGAAGGCTTTAAAAGCCGCCAAAGCAAGTTTTGTCTTTTCTGACTCGTGACAAAATTTTTTTGCACCTTGGACAACTTGCAATAGCACTTGGGATAACGTGGTTTTATAAAACCGCCGCAAATTTTGAAGAGCAGGGGCTCGGCGGACTGCCCTCGTTGCTCGATTAAATGATAGGCACAAAATAAAATCATAATCATAAGTTGAACAAATTCTTGAATTAGGATAACAATTATTGTAGATTATTGATTTAAATAAAATTAGATTAAAACTTGAAATTCTAACACAAAGACAAAAAAAATTAATAGTTTATATATTATTAATTATTAGTGTAAAATTTTTATACATTATTAATAAATTAAATGATGTTATTTCTTTTAAAATGTAATTATTAATTTTTAAAATAAATAATACAAAAAAAGATAAATCAACTTATACAAAAAAAAATTATATTTTGTAACTCTTAATTTTAATAAATTTAATGGATAAACTTAATTTTTTTGTTATTTTTTATTTTTCATCTTTTAAATATATTAAAATTAATGATTAAAAATATGTAAATTTTTTTAATTTTTCATTGATATAGGTTGATGTCTTTCTATAAAAAAATTAATATATTTTAAAACTTAACAGTATTTAATTTATTTTCTCAATGAATATCATCTACTATATAAAATTTATTCACTATTAATGAATAAATATAAATCAAAATATTAAAAGATAAACAACAAGAAACCAAAAGTGGAAAACCGACGCACACGACACATCACCAAATGTACCACGGCTGATAGTGTGCAATCTTGTGCGGCCGGGCTGCTTTTACACATATGCACTTGCCTACACCGCCACCAATAAACTTCCATCATTTTACCGTAAAATAAATACTTCTCGAAGCGTAGAGTTGAGAAGAGGGTGAAGAGCAGGGAATTGAAAGGCCCCCGTTTCTTTGTCGAAAGCGAATGAACCAAAAGTTGATTATGATAATTGACCAAAAGTTGAGAAAACACCCAAAGCAGAAAAAAAAAAAAAAGATATTTTTATTTATTTTTAAAAACTTTCTTACGCTGTGAGATTCCTTTTTAGCTCTGATTATTATTTTGCTGCGATTCCGAAAGCCCTTTGCTTGTATTTTCATCAGGTAAAACGACCAACCTGATCCACGTTTCAGTCTTTTGTATGTCTACGCATCTCTTTGGTGGATTCAATGAGCTTTTTTTTTTTTTTTTTTTCTGAATTGGAATTGGAATTTCGTTTTGTTTTTCTTTTCTTGTTGTTTTTGTTTTGCTATGGTTATTTACATGTTAATAAACGACTAAAGTTTCAATCTTGGTGTTGCTTTTGGTCTTGAATTTTGCTTGAAACAGGAGACTTTGACTTTGTTTATGTTTATAATGTTTTTGTGGATTTTGATGATGATCACGCTAAACCTTGGATTGTTTTGGGGTTCAGTTCATCAGGTCATCTCTTTCTTTTTTGTTTTGCCTTACTGTTGGGTCATGTTCAAAGATAGTGGCAAAAAAAAATTCTTTTTTTGAATCTCTATATAGTTCTTGGGAGATATTTTTGAAGAGATCATTTGATCAAGGTTGGCCTCAAGTTATCGGTGAAATGCGATGTTTTTTGGGTTCTAAAAAGATTGAAGATTTTGCTAACTGTTAATGACTGGCTTAGATATTTGGCTCTCTTTTGTGTTTGTTATCAAATTACCACTTTTTTGGCAAATTCACTTTGAAAGTTTTGCTTTTGAGTAAGCTTTGATTTCCAATTTCCTCATGCATTCTTCAAAATGCTTGTTTTTTTAGCTGTCTGATGAGTATCTCAGAGGTTTGTAGTGTCGACCAACTGTCTCAATAGCAGTGCTTTCTTCTTTAGGGATGTAATTTCTTGAAGATTTAATTTTTTGGCATTTTACGTTCGATTGTGAAACAAGGACTTGTGGTTGCTTGGCTAAATGCCAGTTTAGTCTTCTCTGGTGTTTTTTTCTTGAGTATGCGGTTGACATCATAGTCTTGGATGCTCTCTTTTGCATAGTTTCTGGATATTCTAGACATTAATGTGAATTTTTATTCAAGTGTCTATGCTGCGCAAGAGTGCCTTAATTTGTCTTTAATGTGTATTCTACACAAGAGTGCATTAGGTTGTATGTCACGTGCCTTCCATTCTCATTCTTATTTTACCACTTAATTTAGGAAAAATGATCAAGCTATTTAAGGTCAAGGAAAAGCAGAGGGAAATTGCAGCAAATGCCAATGGGAAGGCACCTGTAAAGAAGCAAAGTGCAGGAGAATTACGTCTTCATAAAGGTGTCTTGAGTCATATCTTTTAATAATTGGAATGTTTAGTGACTCTTTGAGACTATCATTGCTTCTTGAATAAATTTTTGACTTGCTTTAATGATAAATGGTTTTGATAATATTGGTTTCTGAGGCTTTGATTCAACGGAAACAAAAATTAAAGTCAGTCCCAGTCTTTGTGATTGCCTATCAAGAAACAATAACTGCCATGTTTATAAAGTTAAGAGTTATTTTTATTTGTTATGAGAATGTCCTGGGTTTCAGAATCAAGAAACTTGTATGGTTCATAATTGGGTTGTTTTTCAAGAATGATTTGTAAAATGTTCTTCTAATTGTTTTTAGAACCTATTAAGTTGTTCTCATAAACACTAAGTCAATTGAAAGTTGTACTTCAGTAATCCAACTTCAACTAGTATAAGCTGCCTTTGAGAGTTCCTGTTCTGATTTTTGTATGCCTTATTTTGTAGATATCAGCGAACTGAATCTAGCAAAAACATGTAGCATTTCATTCCCCAATGGAAAAGATGACTTGATGAACTTCGAGGTTACCATTCAGCCTGATGAGGGATTTTATCTGTAAGTGATCTTATACACGTGACCGGTGTCAACTGCTATAGCAGCGCTTGTTTCTTCCCAGCTTCTTATTTTCTTCAAACACTGCCCTCTTTCCTTACGTTATATCTTTAATTTGAGGTCTGAAAATCCTATCAAACAGATGATTGGTGTTTTGGACAGAAGATCAATGGCTGCTAAAGTTTGCTTGTGTTGTCACTTTAGATAGTAAAATATTCTTTAACAATGCAGGCGGTTTGTGATCATTATGGCATTTAACACTGTTAATCAATGGATTGGGCAATCTAATGCGGGCCTCTTGGTATATGTGTACCATGCAGTAAACCCTGGTGCTTAAAACTGCTTGAATGGCCAAAAAAATGTCTATGCGCTTAAAATTTCTGAACCTTCCATAAATAAATAAAAAAAAGAGGTTCCGAACCAAGCACCATGTCAATTATTTGTGTTATTAATATGCAATTCTTGTATGCAAGCTCTTATTTGTTTTTTGGTCACAGAGGTGGCACATTTTTATTCTCTTTCCAAGTTTCTCCAATCTACCCCCATGAGGCACCTAAGGTCAAATGCAAGACAAAGGTACACAAGCATGTCTTGACCATAATGCGGTCACATTTCAATTGTGTTGCTTAGCTAAATGGTAAGTCAGTTCTAAACATTGTATCTCATTTGCAGGTCTACCATCCTAACATTGATTTGGAAGGAAATGTTTGCCTCAATATTCTAAGAGAAGATTGGAAACCTGTTCTGAACATAAACACTATAATTTATGGATTGTTTCATCTCTTCACGGTATTGATTTTTCTTTCACAAGTGGTTTTGCAACTTGGTTGGTCCATTTTAGTTACAGTTTATGATTGCGCATGCAGCAACCCAACTACGAGGATCCCCTCAATCATGATGCGGCAGCTGTTTTGAGGGACAACCCCAAACTGTTTGAGTCTAATGTGAGAAGAGCAATGGCTGGTGGTTATGTAGGCCAAACCTTCTTCCCTCGGTGTATGTAGCTGCAACTTCTATTAAAAAGCATCCATTTGCTTGAAGGTTCAAGGGCTGTATATCCAGTTGTAAGACTAGCCTGCCGTTAGGAGACATACCTTTTGTACTACGTGAGGCATACTTGGAGGTGTTCGTATGCTGCTGTAACTTTATGATGTGTTTGTGAAATTGGCTGAGTCATCGTTATTTTCATTGTTTGAGTGAAACAAGTTCGGGGATGTAGAACTTGAGACTTCTATCATGTATTTATTTATTTCATCTTTGCAAGCAAGAACATGTATTTTACCTCAATGATAGGGAAATCATGCTTTATCCTATGACCTATCTTTTTCTTGGCCATTCTCTTCTTTTAAGTAAGTTCTCATTCAGTTTCCAATGAACTACTCTACCAAATGAATCCGAATATCAGAGGCCAAACAGAATTTAGAGGTCATCAATTATTCTTTCTTTTAGTTGCCAGTTGCGCCAACCAGGATCGAAGCTATGGTGCTATGCACAAGAAGACTATCCATCTATTGAAGATCATTATTTCTTTCCAAATCCTGCAGTAGTAGGTGATTTAAAATGGAAATGGGTACAACACTTTTTTTTTTTTTTTATAATTTTGTTTAAGGGGGGCTCAGATTCAGTTCATCATGCAGGGATACAACTTATAAGAAAGAAGTTATTGCAAATTCAGTCTTTTGTTATTAATGAATTAATCTTACAGTGAACAAAAATTAAGAATTTCAATCATACACAAATACAACACGTGCAACAAATAAGGGAGCATAAGCTCTAAAATGGGAACTATAGGTAATTCAAGCTAGAAAAAAGTATGGGGCACTTGGTTATCTAAAATCTATTGACAAGTGTTATCTGAAGACCTCCATATAAGTAAGGAAAAAGAAACTGACTGATGATGGAGACAATCAAATGTTGTTTAGGCGAGGCCTAGTTGATGAGGCTGTCACCATATATCAAAGAATGAGGAGCGGCAAACCTCTTGACCATCGCAGCCATGTATTTTCCCTGATGCTCAGCAAGAGCCAGCTCTGTTTCGCTCGGTGCCCTTGTGCCATCACCGGAATAAACTCCTGCACCGTATGGAGACCCTCCCCTAATTGAGTCCATTTTGAACATTCCAGCACCAAAGGTGTAGCCAATAGGAACATAAAGCATCCCATGGTGGGCTAATTGAGTGATAGCTGTCCAGCTGCATTATGGAAAGTAACAAATTACTCCAAAAATTACTTGGCATGACCACAACAGAATCACCCCTGGAATGAGCATTCGAATGAAGGAGCCCAAAATAAAAGACACATTCAGGATGATCCACTCAATTTCAAAACCTCTTCCGGCTAACAACCCAGATAATGCAACAGCACACGTTTGAGTGGGTACAGAAATTTATGGTTACCACCATTATCATCCAACTACATGATAGTATTATGATCAAGTCATATAAGAAATCCAAGTGTCAGAAGAGAACTAAAATTTGATGGAAATATCTGTTATTTGGAAACCCCTTGATTTATATACCCTAAATTTTCTGAAGGATAAGAAATATCTGTTCTTTTCTTGTCATGGTTCCCCACAGTTTCATCAGTTTTTTGACTTGTCTCAACTATCCAAAAATTTTCATGAACACATAAATGAGATTCAAGATATTTTTATACCAACTATCTAATTGGTTGGTTCCCATGAATACTTTTTGAAACGGAGATTTGTTAACAGTTTATATGGAACAAATAGCAACCGATCAACTAGGACTTGGGGCATATATCTAAGAATTTGAGACTATCTGATTCTGATGCTTATACATCATTTTCATATCATGTTGCATAAAATTTCCGCTCTGCAAAATGTATACCATTTCTTTTGTCAAAAACATCCAGGATATAATCATAATAGAGATGGCTAACACAACCAAAAACCAGATGAAGAACTTTCTGCTATCCCCATCATACGTTAGATACGAATCCATGTAATTCATTCAATACGGTAACCTTTGCCTTGATGAGCAAAACACCCTAGTTCAATAATTCTTAATTCAACTATAAGTGAAGAAATCTATAATGTTTCCATGATCTACAAAAACTCAAATCATCTAGTTCTACAAAATAAAACACCTATCATCAATTCAACCTATCTAGCAAAAAAAAATCCCAAAAATAAACACCAATCACATCCTAGTACTTGAGTTTTGATGGAAAATGAAAATTAAACAAACCAAAGGATATACTCACACGGTAGTCTCCTGGCCACCACCCTGTGTCCCAGTGCTGACAAAGAACCCAGCAGGCACACCTGCAAGCCTCTGCTGCTCCCACAAGTGGCCTGTAGAATCAAAAAATGCCTTCATTTGTGATGCCATGGAACCAAACCTCGTGGGAAAACCAAATAACAACCCATCAGCCTCCACCAATTCATCAACTGAAATGAAAGGCAACTCATCCTCCTTCTGAGGCACCCTCATCTGTTCCAATACATCCATTGGCAGTGTCTCAGGAACCCTGTACAAAAACCCTTCAACCCCATCAATGGAATCCACTCCTTTCTTCATTCTTTTAGCTAAACATTCTACATGGCCGTACATCGAGTAAAAAACTATGAATACTTTTAGTTTTTTTGCTTCTTGAGATGAACTGTTTTCAACTGTGATGGCTGTAGGAGTTTGGTTGGGGGAATGAACAGGAACAGCCCTATCAGGGTTTGGAGGATCTTGATCCGATGCTTCTAAAGTTGATCTTTTCTTGCTGAATATGCAACCACCTCCTTTACCCATTATGATACTATCTGAATCCTAAAGTTTAAAAGAATTCAGAAAAAAATTTATACTAGTTTTCTTGGTATAACAAATATTCCAAGACTGAATCAGGAATCTGTTTTTATTGGTTTTTCTTTGTAGGAATACACCTAAAAAAAAAATAGAAGAAAACAACAGGAAGAAGAAAAGAAGATGAGAGAGGAATTGACAGGAAATGTACGGGGAGGTGGAGTTGACCTCTCTGTTTGAGTTGTCTGTTGGTCTGTACTGTTGTGTGTGAACTGGCCGAGATATTCGCTGAAATAAAAGTGACATTAATAAAACTTAGACAGGCATCTGTAACATGTTCTCCGCACTCATCATTTGCAAGAGGGTTAATACCAGGAATGATAAAAGTATTTTAAAATTTTTTATGTAATTATTAAATTTTAAAATTTTTAATATGATATTGAAATTATTAATTATATAATATTTAAAAATTATTTATCTGTTAATATTATCATTCAAAATTAATTATGTTAAAAATGATTATCATTTTAATTAATATATTTATAAATATATATTTTAAATTCATGCATCACGTTAAAAATTTAAAATTTAGATATTATATTAAATATTTTTCTATAATTTAAAAACCTATCCACCATGTCAACCTTTTGTAAGTCGGACACAATCCAATAGCTTTTTTTGTCTTCTACATCACACGGTTTATACATATTCCTTTTAAAAAAAGGTAAAGTTTGAATTCCCTTCAAATCAAAATTTTTTTTTTTTTGTTACTAAAACCCAGTAACTGTGTTTTTATGAAAAAAAAAACCCAATGTTAATGAGTATACAGATTTGTATAAATATTACTCTAACAAGAACCCCTAAAACACTCCAACATTTCAAAAATAAAAAAATTCCTTTTTCTCAAATAAATAATATATATATATATATATATATATAATCTTCTCAGTATCTGCCCTACAGAATGTCTTAATTTGCTTGGGAAGCTATCAGATAGTTACCCATGGCATCTAAAGCCAGTCTGTGTAGGATGTGTCCATGTTTTTTTTTCCCCCATAAAATGTCAAATTTTGTCAAACACAATGAATGATGAGCTATCTTAAAACAGTAGAACAAGAAGACAGATTCAATGCACCTAAAAATAATGGAAGTATGGAACAAATTCAGTGGTACTGTTGTTATGATACAACTTTGCATATCAACATGCAACATCAGAATCAAGCTGACATGGCTACATTAACATCAATAACAAGCAACTTCCCAAGCAGAGAACGGCAAAAACAAGGAAAAAAAAAAGACAAGCCATTCTTGACATTCGAAAAGTGCAAACTACTATAGATTTTGCTCCTTCAAGTGACTAGGACGACAAAAGGTGGAGAGAGAGAGAGAGAGTATACTACAATGTTTCAAAACTTTGTAATAGCCTTCTTACTGTTGCTTCAATGAGCTGCTTTTAGATCTCTTTAACTCCCATGGCGGTAGACAGCCTTTATAATGAGAGTGCAAAAAGAGCGAAGACATTGATACTTCCCTCTGAGGCATTGAGATTGAAGATAAGCAACTGAAGGCACTTCTCAGTCTCTTCTTTTCACTTTCAGCTTGGAAGTTGGGGTCGTGGCACACTGCAGAAGCTTTAAGAGCCTCAGGAAGTATGCAGTTGCATAATGAACCTACAAGGAGAATAAAAAAAGTCACGGTGAAGACTGACTTTTGATGACCTAGACAATGATTTTAAAAGACAGGTTACTAGGCTCTATAACTCCAAGAAGAATTGTTTTAGATTGCCACATCTTTATTCTTTCCAGGAAAGTAGCAATTTCTTCAGCTTCAATTATAACCTATACCAGTAAATCATCTCTAGCAACAATAATAATATAACTTCAGCATAAGTTTTATATTGAGAGCATACTAAACACCTCATGCTCTAGGAAGTAAGAAGTAACATGTTATAATTGGTATTATAGCATTCAAGTCTTGTTATAGTAGCTTTCAACGTGTATTAAAAACTCAGGTTTCAATCATTCATTATGGCCCCATCAACATCAGTAGTACTTAAGAATACAAGATATGTTGACCCAAAGAATTTTAGGCTCAATATACATCTGGCACTTAGAATAAAATGTTTTATAATACCAATTCTTGCAAGTCGATTCACCCATTTTGGCATTTGGTTCCCACTCAGCTTGTAACATATATCCTCACAGAAATGGTTGCAGTTCTTAAAAATCAAGTGGTATGTGTCACCATTGTAACTAGCAGATTGGCGCTCCATGAACTCTCTTAGCTGGACAGGATCCAAGCATGTTGTCCCCATGAAAATTGACTTCCTAAACTTGAAGCCGGGGCACTGTCGAGGTTCAACCTCAAAGACACCACTTGTTGGGTAGTCATGAGCTCCAAAGGCATACTCTACACCATGAACTGTAAACTTGCACAGGTATATTAAGAAACCATTTGCAATATCCTAAGAATATCGCTTCATTCATGAGAAATTCAGAAAAAGATAGAAGAAAATATCTTGCAAAACGATGTAGCATTTTGTTTTATGAAAAAAGTCCATTTAATTCAATGTCTTGTGACATCCATGAGATACAACGGCATGCTTGTTTATATCTAATTGTAAGACATCCAGTGAATGCATCTAGAAATTTATGCTTGGAGAAGCAGGGCATGTCAGGTAGGTGAGAGAAATGGAGCATAAGCCAGTGATGTAAGGAGAAAGGAGTGTTTTCTTGTCATATCATAATTAATGTGAAGAAGATGAATAGGGACTTCAGAAATTACTAAGGACCCAGCAGAGCATTTATTGCAGAACAAATTTTGGGCTTCTACTAATTTTTCTGATATAAAAAATGTGCACCAATTCACTCTGTTTGTTGCCTCCTTCCCTGCCTAACCATACACAACAGCCTTACGCTTCCCAGTGCTGATGTGATTGCATTGTAGCAAAAGAAATGACTAAATACTTGAGTAGCATTACTATCTCACACTTTGAAAAATAAAAGAAGGATCAGTTGCTGACATCTTTCAGTATTCAATGGTAGCACATCTTTCGAGTTGGAACTGAATGAGAGGGGAAATTATCTAATTATCACAATGACCTCAAGATAACATTAGAACAGTTTCATGCCAAAGATATGTCATATGATCAATGTTCAAGAAAATTGATGAACGAAGAACCTAACCTTCCACCCCAGTGTGAAAGATACCAAGACCGGCCCAATAAACATAGCCATTAGCATTTGTCAAGTCATACACATTTAGGTAGACAGGAGCATTAGCAGGACTGCAGCCTGCTGACTTTACTTTCGGAAACATGCAAATGCGAGCAGCGGAATTTCCTCGGAAACTAAGAGGCATAATAGAGTGCCAGCCACGTTTTGGTTGCATTTTCACTGATATTGGAAAATATGTCAATACCTAGCTCCAACCTTCAAAATAAGGAATCATACAAATATTATGCACAGAGAATAACAAAAAAGCAAATGGATTTTAATTCTAGAATTATTCTCATTGTGGAATATTTTTAGTAAGAGCTAATAATCTCTCTGCTTTATTATCCCAATCTAAGCCATCTCTTAGTCCTCAATGATAAAAATACTCAGTTAAATGCAAGTACAAGAATTGGTCTAAATGAACATATAATTACACCCTAGATCCCATAATAAACTACTTAAATTTAAAGATTTCAAGCATTACTTTTCCTCGGAGACAACACGCAAATAAAAATGAAATTTTCATCACTGAATACTATAAAATTTCTAGAATTTCTGGTTTTGAACTAAAAGGGACTAAAGGGAGCAGATCACTCAAGCACCAAAGGAAATGCACTTTTCCATAGAGACTAAAAACAACAAACAGGTTAACAATTCATTCGAGAAGGCAGATCAGGTTCATAAGAAGACCCCAAAAAGGGGGACTATAAGGAGAAGCCAAGTAATGTACTATGTAATCTTACCCAAACAATGAAAGTTAACTAAACGAGCAGTGCACCAATCCTTGCAACCAAAATTGCAAAGACAAAACAACAACTACAAAAACATGAGATAATGAGCCAAACCCATGTAAGAAAACCTCCAAACCAAGCACACATTGTAGAAAAAAAAAAGGAAAAAAATGAAGAATAAGAAGAATGAAAGAAAACAACCTGCCTCAGTGGAGAGAAATGTCATGAGTTGAGACCCATGAGAACACAAAGAAAGGTTAAGTCACAGACAAAATTCAGGGGAAAGACATTCTTATTTCTCAGTGTAAAGAGAGCACCTAGGACTGGAGGAGTGTGTGCTGTGACTGAAACCCACACATTTAGCTCTGTTCTCTGCTTTTTTTTTTTGTTCTGACAAAAATGAAAGCTGAAACTCGTGTACGGAAATAGTTGTCCTTTCTTGAACACAGAAAATATAAATAAAGAAAAAGATAGTAAAATATTTTTTTGCTAAAGAAAAAAAAAGGGTAAAAGAAGGATGTGGGAGTGGTACGTTGATTGACTCACTTTAGGAAATAAAATTAACAGTTATTATGGGAGTATTTCACTCGAAGAGTTATTTAGATTTGATAATTTTAAGTTAAGTATAATGATGTAAAATAAAAATATATAAAAATTTTTTATATGTGTTTTAAAAGAACGTATTTATTTATATCAATATAATATAATTCATATTTTATATCTATTGATACATTTAAATATGTATAAGATATAAAGAATATATTCAAATAAAATGTGTCATATGAATATATATTTAATATGTGACATCATATAAAAAATACATTTAATTTAATCATATCATAAGGATACACATTTAACATATTTTTATATTTATTTTAATTTAATATAAATTTATATAAAGATTATTTTAATTTTTAATTTTTTAGTTATGATATCAAAATAGCTATTTAATATCATATAAATATGATTTTAAACATTTAATTATAATACTTATTTAATAATTATTATAAAATTATTTTTATATTAATAATATAAAACAATATATATAATAATAGTAGTACAATATATCATTATTTTATTTTTTTAATCTTTAATAGTTCATCATTTTAAATTTGATATTAAAAACTAATATAGTTATGTATACATTTATAATTATTATATTAGTAATGTATATATTAAAATTTAAAAATTTATATATTAAATGCTTATTAAATGGGTATAAAATTTTTTATGTTTTTTAATATGCAAGTAATTTTTTATATTAATAACGTTTATATCACACATATATAAACCTTAACATATTAAATATATATTTTTTGCAACTTTTTATAATAAAATTTAAAAATTATTAAAAAAATAATTGAGAACAACAATGTACATTTAATTATTAATAACAAATAACATCCAACATTATGGTTACTGATCAAGTAATGCAAATTCAAATCACATGAATATATAATAATATATTATATTGATAATAAATAACATTTATAATGATAAGAAATTATGTGATCATTTTAATAACATGAATTATGATATGTGATTATTTTAAATCATAAAATTTAAAATAAAATATTATATATTTAAAATTAAAAATAACACATATTCTAAATAATATGCATAATGATAAAAATTATATAATTTATTTTATATTACATGATACGATATTATTAAAACGTAACTTAAAAATTAGTACTGCAAATACACATCTCAATGACTTATTTTAAATACTTTATTTTAAATCACATGATAATAAATTATACATTTGAAATTAAACAAAACATATTTCTTTTAAATAACATTTATAATGATAAGAGATTATATAATTTATATTTTTATATGATATGATAAGATATTATTCTAATGTAATGTATATACTCATCTTAATGACTTATTTTATATAATTTATTCTAAAATCTAAATGACATGATATGATACCTATATTAATTATAAAAGAATATATAATTTATTCTAAATTATATGTATATGAGTATACCCATGATAATTAAAGTATGTAATTTATTTTAATCATACTATAACGTATAAAAAATTATTATAAATAACATTAATATATTAATTTGATTTTTTAAATAATTTTAATAAGTCATTTTTTACAATAAATCATACTAATTAAGTAATTATTAAAAATATATAGCAATATTTATATATTAGAAAAAAATAATTCTAAGTATCAATTTATTAATTTTATGTATAGAAAAAAACGAAAAAGTAAAATGTATAAAAAAATATAGCTTTTAGAATAAATTTTTTATCATATATTCATATTCATATTTTTATTTATTTTAAATATATTAACCTAGTAGGTTGGTATACCTAATTTGATGAATTGGGCATAATATTTGATGATATGTTGGTATTTATTGGATGTTTGTGAATTATTTTATTATTTTAAATAAATAATATAGATATATATATATATATTATGGAGTATGTAATTGATTGAAGATATTATTATTATTTTTTATTTAAGTTATTGTTTAATGTCACTAGTGGAACATCACTTATAGAAATTAAAAACTTTGGATTTGATGTAGTATAATTTATATTATGTAAATATATAATAAGGCATAAGTTATCGACTATTGTTTAATGTTTAGTGTCTTAAGGGATTTAATAGTTAGTCTTATTTAGCTAATACTTCCTTGTAACTTGTAAGTTATAAATGATAAATAGTTTATAATTATTTATTGTTATTCATATTTTCACGTTAATTTTGTTTATTCGTATTTATTTATGTATATTTTATTATTTATATTTATTATTATCATATTTAAATAGATTAAATGTACATGTATTAATTGTGTGATATCGCATACAACATATATAATAATTATGTTATATTCATATTTAAAATTTAAATATATTTTATAATTTACGTCGTATTTATATTTTAATAATTTTTATTATTACACATGTCAAGTGTAACATAAGATATGATACATTGTTCAAAGAGGTCGTGATTTTTTTTGAGCTCTTTGTCTATTCTACCAACTTGGATCCCATCCGATCCCATTATTTACATGGCTAACTTGATAAAAGAAGGTGATTAAATCTCAAACTCATTACCCTTCCAAGGCAGCAAACGCTACACCACCGAGTCAAAGGCGGTCGGGCGTGACGTCTTGATTTAAGATGAAAAAAAAAAGTTGTAAATGCTGCTAATTAAATTTTAAATTTGTTAAATATTATTTTTAAATATAATTACATAAATTGAGTTAAATACTAAATTTAAATGTTTCTGCTGTTCAAGTTATTAGAATTTTTTTCTTTACATTTTTTTATCAAACAAAATAAAGATTAAATAACTATTTATCTTTTAATATAAAAAACTAAGGTACATAGTAAATATATTATAATAATATAAATAACTATTTATAAATATATAAAAAATAATTGCATAAATAAATTAAGTTATAAATTTAAATGTTTTGATTGTTAAGTTACTATAATATTTTTTCTATTAAATTTTCTTTAACGAGAGAAATAAATTTTAATACAGAAATGAACTAAAGTGTATACTAAAATTTATTACATTTTATAAAACTATAAGAATTTATTATATAGTTAATAACTAGATTATAATTTGTGCAATGCACAAAATAATTTTATTTATTTAACATTAAAATGTATATATATATATATTAATTTATTTTTAAATTATATTCAAATCTTTAAAACTCATAACATATATAAAATTTATATGTATTAGCTTATCATTAAAAATAAACTTTCTAAAAATAATAAGAAAAAAATTATATATTTCTTTTGGATATTTTTATTTACAATAATATTTATACACTTGTAAGATTATATCAAATAAAAATAAATTATGCATTTCTTAAAACATATATAAATATATATTATTGAATGATAAATTAAATAATAAAATAAGTATTAACATAGTTTTACTTTAGTAATCTTTGACTAAATTATTATGCAAAATATAAAAAATATTAGAAAATAAGTGAAAAAATAAAAAATAAATTAAAAAAATATTATTTGTCATAAGAATGAACTGTAATAACAATAAAATATATTTTGAAAAAAGTTATAAAAAAATTACAATAATAATAAAATATACCTAAAAAAATTATTGAAAAAAATTTAAAAATTGATATATAACATATTACATTGTAATATTAAAATTGGAAAAAAATTATTTAGAGGCAATTAGGATTAAATAGATAATTTTTAAATTAAAATTTTAAAATTAAAAATAAATATAATAAGTGATAAAGATAATATTAATTTTTTTGCATTTATTTGAAATATAAATTTGATAAGTTCAAATTGATATAATCTTTGATGATCTTATCATTTAAAAATTTAAGATGAAAATTTTTTAAATTTTCAAAATCGTACATAAAATTATTTGAATTTTTAATGTTTTATGTAAAGTTTTTAAAAAGATAATTTCTTAAATTAAGATAAAAAAGATTATTGAAAGATTTGGATAAATTTAATCTTTATAATTTTTAAATATGTTTGAAAGATTTTGATAATTAAATAATTTTTTAAATAAGATTGTTTGATAAACAACTAAAGTTATTTATTAAAAAAATAAAATCCATATTTCATATTTTTAATTTTAAAAAATATATTTTTAAATTGATTTAATTTTTAATTATAATTTAAATAATTTTGATATTTGAATAAATTTAAAATTATCAAATTTGTAATTAAAAGATATTATTTTATTTTTTAAAAAAATTATTTTATGTGTTATTTAAAAAAATTATCCACATAAACACCAATGTAGCAAACTTGTTTATATAAATTACTATATAATATATATATATAGTCCAGCAATGAAGTGGACTAGCTAAATCTCATAAAGACAAGGTTCTCGTTTGTTTCTGCTTCCTGCATTTTTTCTGACCAAATATCAACGCCCTTCGTAAAATATAAAGAATTTCATGATTTATTTATCCTGATAACATTTTTCTGTATTGCAGGAAAGTTCAACTGCACCTTTGGCACAGCATTGGTTAAATTCTATATAGGTTAAAGACAGTACTTACATTCTCGGGACAAACAAATAATTACATTCATGGATTAAGAAATGAGGCATTGAGTACCACTAAATAATTAGAGTGGACATATTGTAATATGGCTTATGCAGGATCTAATTTGGAAATGCTTGAATGATACATAATAAAAATATGAACAAACCATGTCGAGGTAAAAAGGTTAGTATAGGTAGTAAGTTACAGTCCATTTCATTTCTTAATATTCTTACTGTGGATTTCCTGTTTTCCCAGCAAGAATGTGAAAAACTACAAGCAAGAACAGAGGTGCTGAAAGCGGATAGCCTCTGCACTTCCCTGAGGAACTCGACAATCTTTCATAGGAATGTGAGAGACTTGATGACAAAAACAAATTAATTAAGGTTAGCCATCTAGACCTCCTGCTTATTCTCATCTCCCTTTTCATTGTTGCCAAGAATGTTAATTGCACCTTGCCTATTACTCTTTTACATATTGACGAAAAACTTTTCCGACCTATAACATAATATTACTGTACAAACGATTGATTTTTAGTTGTGGAAATGGAGCAGGAAGAGCTAGTCCAGATGTGCGGACCAGGAATAATTTATGACCTTACAGCTTCATGGCCTGAACTTCATGATCATGAGAATGAAGTAATGCAGAAATGACTCCAACCAAAAGAAACTCAAACTTATAACTGGCTTACATACAGATGCTTCAAGTGCAATCTTCATTTGAAGCAAGAAGGCAATCTGTTCTAGACTATCCAGGGTAAATGTTTTGTAGATTTTAAAATTTAGTTGCTTTCTAGATTTTTTTGGGTTTAAACTTAAAATATGTTGGCTACAAAACAATAAGAACAAAAGTAAAAAAAATGAATAAAAATATGAAAAATTATTTATACATCGTCAGTTTTTTAATTTCACAAGTAACATTAAAAAATGACATGTTATTTTTTTAATTAATTTTTTTATTTTCTAATATATTATGTGTCGTGCTGTGGATGTTTTTGAAGTTTATATTTAATAATTTAAGTTAATTTAGTTAATTTGATAATTTATCTTTAAAATATATATGCCTAGGGGAAAGGAACAAGAACTGCTGGAGTGGAGATTCGTATGCATTGGAGAACTGAACCTCCTGGGCTGTTGCTGCTGGCTTTTTGGATCTTGAGCAGATCTTTGAGGGGGAATTTTTCATTTTTTTTTCTTTTTGTTGTAACTTGTTTGTCAATGATTCTAATCTTGGGTGGGCTAGCAAAATCTATCAGCTTTTACACATTAAAGAGAATAATTTGTGTATACATATCCAGTTTCTTGTACACGAATGACATATCGCTTCATCATTTCGCTCAAGCTTGAAGAATTGACATAAAGTGGCCCAAAACCTACCACTTTCAATGGAGGTGCGAGTGCTGTTGTTTACCATTTATTTGGTACTTCCACAAGCAAAGAATTCACATTTCAGGTCTAGGTAAGACTTTCCAATCCTTTACCCAACGATGATATTGATTTAAGAAAAAAAAAAGGATAAAATATTTGTTATGGTATTGATTTAAAAAAAAAAAAAGGGTAAAATATTTGTTCTTTAAACGAAAGAAATGTAGATATTCTTGAAATGTTACTTGTGAATGAGCCAAAGCAAAATATATGACGAAGTAGCATACTGAGTTGCAAGTCAAGCATAAACCTTGGTTAAACCCTTTACATAGAAATCAGATTATAAAGAGAATGAATCGAATAAGTTTGTATCGAAAAGTTTGAATTGCTAAAAAACCTTTGCAATGTTGAACAATGGCATTGAATGAAAAAATCTAAAGCAGTAAAGAACAAATCTTATCGCAAAAATAGAATATTGTAAAACTATATTCCTATGGGTTTTCTTTACCTTTGGCAGAAGCCTGAGATTCTAAAGTATTTGGCAGGGAATAAACAAAAGGCACAACTTTTTTTTTTTTTTTTTGTACGTGTGATCATATCACTCTGATGAAGATGCTTTTAACCATTGACTAGACGAATTTTCGCACCCATTGCTGACAGCTGATGGAAAAAGCCGTGGATTTTAATTCTGATGAGCATGGCACAATTTACCAATCTGAACCGTCAGGAAAAGCTTTCAATGCGTCCTGGTTACCATTAACATAGAATTCCACAGCTGCTTTCATTCTTTCAAGCTTATTAGGATGGTAATTTACGTGAACAATGACCGGCTTCAACTTTCTCAGTCTAGCATCTTTCCTAACAGTCTTGAAGAGGACTTTACTGTTCATAAAGAGATAGAAATCCATAGTTCTGCGAGCAGCATGAAGCCCTTCATACCCAGGATGTGAAGGGAAAATGAGTTCCTCATTGAAAACTGCCTGGTCCCATGACTTTGGCTCGCGAGCTAGGCGACCAGCCACGCGATCCAAAAGCTCAATTGAAGGGATTGTTGGTCTGATATAGAAGAAACCAGAGTTATAGACCCATAGCCGAATTGTATGAGCATATCGAGCCCATCCCATTGTAGGTTCATCAAAGACATCATCGTATCCATAAGCAGTCATGTTATCATGGCCATCAGTCATGGATTCCACATCTGAATCCCGATAAAGATAGTTGAAAGGGTTCTGCAAATACACAATATCAACATCTGAAAGGAGAACACTGTACCCTAGCTGCAAAAACTCTCTCAAGATACGAAATTTCAATCCTGAAACCGCATGGTTTGTCCCTGTCCTCCCAATGGAATCAATTCCTTCATCGGCTTCTCTCTTATACACTGGAACATCATTTGATTCACAAAATTCAGCAATCTTATCATCCAAAGCAACAACCAAATAATTAGGTATACCAACTCTCTTGATGTTTTTGAACCAAACCTCTAATGAATCCTTCACATTCCAATTTGCAAGTGCCACTATAAGCTCTCTTTGGACAACGACATTTTCCAGAATTTTTGCCAATCTTGGGTTAACAGATTCATCTGGAATCACTGTGGGGTTGGTTCTCAAACCTTTAATAGTCCCAAAAGCCCCAGCTTTATGCCGTTTACCCAATGCCTCGACTTGCTTTTGTGCATGATCTTTCCCTTGTTCGACCAACCTGAGTTTTTCAGTGAGCTCCTTAACTTGTTGTCTCAACCCTGCATTTTCCTTGGATGCTGCTGAATACTCTTTTCTCAACTCATTTAACCTTTCAGACGATTCACATTTGGTAGATAAAACCTAGCAAAAAATTGCATTTACTTATTTATTAATACCACACTCATGTCTAAAATTCCACATACAATCACTAGATTGGATGATAAAATCTAACACCAGCAAACCCTTTAAAAACCAAAACAGACCCTTACCAGATTTAAGACGTAAATCTCATTTTCATGACTCAATTAACTAAATAATGTAAACAGCAAAATGAAGAGCAAAAGTCGTATTGCTAAAAGTTCAAGACATTAGTGTAATGATTTTTCAGCCCCACGCAAGATAACAACATCCTACCATCCATCTTTTGGCTAAGAGAGAATTCAATTAACAACAACCTATGAGGAAAAAGAAAAAATAATGACTTTGAACTAAAGGGTAAGCAATCAAGTAGAGTATAAATCAAAAAGAAGATTTTGGATTCAAGATTTGATCTGAAAGCTCTGAACAAAAGGCAATTGCGGAGCACAAAAACTCAATCAGTGAATCCAATTCCTTTACATTTTAAACGCTAAAAAAAGGGTATCACATTGAAGTAAAGAAATCTTTCGTTTTTTGCATTGCAAAATCGCCACTGAAATGATGTCAAAACAAACAAACAAGTTTTGAAAAAGAAAAAGGATATGGAATGGGTGGGGAGGGAAGGGGTTTGGAACCTGAGTGCGGCGAGAGTGGAATGCGGGGGCAGAGGAAGAGGGGATTCCATGAGGATAAAGAAAAGCGAAGAGGCAACCAAATGAAATCCCAATGGCCATAGCCATTAATATTCTTGATTTCACCACTGAGTGCGATGTGTTTCTCATCAACGGACCCTCTCTGCGTCCACCCATCATTTTTTTTTTTTTCTGGGGAAGAGTCAGTGTGGGTGTTGTTCAAGTTAAAAAGAATACTAGCAGTGGAATGGGAGCAATGGAGATCGGAGATCGCTGCCTTTATTATTATTATTTTTTTTGTTATTTTAATGCTAACAGGCTAACAATCATATTATCAATTTCAAGTATTATTAGGAAGAACTAGAGCTGGTGGCATTTCCACATTCATGGTGACAAGCCACCATTGGAAATGCTAAACGATGTCGCTTTTCACACTGCCTTGCCTTCCCTGGCCCTTCTTTATCAACCTTGGATTGGACCAAAAAAATTTGCCCTTCCAATTCCCTACTTTTCTTTTCTTTTCTTTAGCTGTTTTTTTTGTTTTATTTCTTTTTCAAGATAAGGATTATAAATTTTTAATTGAGATAAAGGTCATTATGCTTTTGTCATTATACTTTATTTTATTGAATTTTATCACTGTATTTTTTATTTTTAATATAAAATTTCATACAAAATAAATAATAATTTTTTTCAATTATGAATTATGACATTTCAGATATTCATTTTTGTTATGCATGTAAAATATCTGTATCATATTTATTTTTTATTCAAAACATTTTTAACTACTAAGTGTGTAATTTACAAAATATTCGATTTCCATTATTTTCGGTATGAAAATCACAAAAAATAAAAGTACAATGGCAAATTTAATTTTTGGCATGTCATGCTCTTTCATTTTAAGAGTTCTTTTTTTTTTTTTTGGAGAAACTCAGACTTTAATGAAAACTTAAAATTACAACGCACATTTTACGTATAAAAGGAACAGAAAATATATTAAATTCCATCTCTAAACCAAGGTTGACAATATCAATTTCTATACCTTGTAAAAACTTTCCTCCAGCAACGCTGCAAAGTTTAAAATTACACATAAAATTCTTATTTACAAAAAAAAAAAAAAAATCTACATAACAAGAGGTTACAAGACTATTGTGCCGCATTCATATTCGCAACAGAAACTCCTGATGTGCTGAACCTTAAACCTAATAAGAAGCCAGAGTAATGTTGATACAAACCAACATTAACCAAAAACACAAAAGGGTATCTGAATCAATCTTCAATGTCGGATTGTGTATCTGAATCTACTTGTCTTGGGCCTTCAATGGAACGATTTGGCTGTCTTTGCGCAGGGTGAATAAGATCCCTAACAATCTGGTTCACTGGTAAAATGAAGAAAGTGTGAGATCCAGGGAAGCCTTTACCCTTATTCATGTCTTCTTTTTATCTTTAGATTGGATCAAATTCACCATAAGAAAAAAAATTATAACCTCAAAAACTAGCAATGTGCTTTAGAAAAATGCCTCATAGAGTAGTAGATTACAAAAAATGTAACAAAATAATAAGTGGAATTTAACAGAAACACTTAATATACTTTTACAGAAATCGTAGTACTTAAAAGATAATTTAGGATGAAGTTTAGAGCTATTCATAACACAGAATAAAATTAATAATGATCCAAGTCTATACCTGATGCCATGAGCTTCACAAACAGTGCCCTTGCAAACTGGATTTCAGATTGGCGTGCACTGATGATTTTGCTCTGCAGTTCCAGTAATCTATCAGACCTCTAAAATTTTGCAATTATTCTTGTGTTTAAATTCCAAACTCTAAAATAGAATCCAGGCAATCACCATCTAATTTGGTAGTAAAATCAGCCTCTAATGAATAAATTGCTTGTTTGTTTGAGGCCATAAGAATGAAAGATGATGAGGGACAGTGCAATAAAAGAAAGAAAGAAAAGATGATGGAACCAGGGGCCCAAGAGTGGAAATGATTGGCATAAGCCACAAGAAAGTATAGCAAGTTTTATTTGAATGGGCCCTCCAAGACTAAAATTCATTTCCTGCCAAAATCATAGGAACAAATTCTTACCAATTCATTGTAAATGAACTCCAATATTTGATCAAGCCTAGCTTGGTGCCTCAGCAGAAATGGACGGAGATGGCTCATATACAAATGCTTGGCTCCCTGTTAGAGGGCAATCAGTTATCACGAGTACCTTGCTCATTGTCTAAATTTCAACCACTTATTGGTTGCATATAAAAAAGAAAAACAAATAAGAATATTCAAATAGAGTTTGCAAATAACAATATAATATAGTGAAATACTAGGATCCGCTGACTAATTAACAGTATCCATTTTGTTTGGCCAACCTAGGAATGCTAGTGTAACCCAATTAACATGGATACCCTTGAACATTGCCACATTGGTGCATACAAGATCTAGTAATAAGCATATGGTATCTGTGAAACAGATGCAAAAATTAAGCTTACATTGGCAGATGGAAGTTGAAGCCAAACTAGAAAAGCAAATTTTGCATGGTAGTATAGAGGAAACCTGATGAACAAACAAAATGAGCTTCCTCATGTTGGAGCAACACTTATAGAAAAAGCTTTAAAACTAGAAATAGGATTTAAACAGCAATGAAGGAAATGACCAGTAAATAGAAAACCTTAACAATAATTCAGGTCCTATATATAGGAAAATCATCTATAAAATGAAAATCTCAACCACATGCATTCTAAAGGAGGTTCTCAATAAGTTTAATCAACCACACATGTGATAAATGAATATTATATAAAGTGTGACAAGAGAAGTTCACTGTGAAACTTTAAATTATGATAGTTCACTTATAAACCTGGATGGCAACACTAAATGACTCTAAAATAGAAGGAAATTATGAAGTAAAAACTGCATAACACCAAAACAGAAACCACTCCAGCAACAGTTAGGTTTAAGAAAAAGTACCAGGACAGGATTTTGTCTGCATACACTTCTGCAACACTAAAAGATCCATAAACTGCAAGCAAAAATAAGAACTTCTATTAAGTAAAAAACTAAAAATAAAGCTGAATAAAATTGAAATTATTTATTTTGATAATCCGTAACATGCAGCAGCTTTATATAGGCATTGTTCAGTAACTTAACTAATAGGAAGTTCATTAGTCTCAGCTTCAGGTCACATTACCGCATGCAAAGAGACACATTAAATACAACTAATCATCTAACTCTACAGTCCATATCTGGTAGATAAAATAGATTTCGCATAGCAATCATGCAAATGTGAAATGGCAGTTTCATTTTGTGCTTTGTTGTGTTTGTTTGTTCCCAATTGTAACTTGTCCACCAAAAACAAAATCCTCACAAATTGTTTTTACTTAATAATATATTTGAAAAAGGTTATGAGCTCTTGGTAGTCAAAATAAGCTACCAATGGAAAGAACAGCTATAACATTTCATGTGTATTGCATTCCGCAAGAAAGGAAGAGACAGTCAAATTCATGATACAGGTAAAACAAGACAGAAGTTGGAACAGAAGTGATAACCAGTCCAATAGTGAAGCCATTTTTGCTGCTCATTTTGATCATTTTTTTCGATTGCTTTAAATGTCGAGTAAACTGGCAGAACAGTCCCCACTGTACAACTATGAAAAAAAAAAAAACCGCAACAATTAGCAACAGACTCATAAATCATAATCAAGGGTGAAAAGATTGACAAGTTTCTATTCTACTAAGTGATTCATTCACCTAAGAACTTACCAAGCCGTTCGAACAACAATTTTGGAACTAATTGGAGAAAAAAGCAACCTTAATCCAACCTAAACAAATTCAGAAATCAATTCTTATCAACTCGACATAAATTAAACCCTAATTGATCTTCAAAAAGAGAATTTTGAAGGCAGAAAATGTATAAATTAAGCTTTAAATTGAGGGACAAACTACCGATTCAAACGAAAAATGTTGATATTGCGATGCATAGTACTTGATAATAAAATAGTTAAATAAAATAGAAAAACAAATTTTAAAAAAAATAAGAGAAAGAAAGAAACGGGAGACCTCGCTCGTAAGATCCATAAATTTTGGAATTTGGAGATCAAACTGGAATTACCACAGTCGGAGATGAAGCGAGAGATAAGATGTTGAAGGGAATTTGTTGATATTGCACAGTTGAAAGTTTGATGGTTGCGGCGCGTTAAGGAGTTCCAAACTGGAAGTTGACGACTTTACAATAAGATTTTTTTTTGTTTTAATAAATAAACTCATTATATTCCGTTCCGTTACGTGTTTAACGGCTTAAAGCGGAATGGGACTTAAAATGTAAACCCCGTCTGTTGTCGAAAATACCTAAAATTTTAGGAGTGATAGCGGTGTGATAAATTAAGATATATAATATTAAAAATTTTAAAAATTTAGTTTAAATTTAAATTGATATTTTTTACAATTGATTGATTTGAATTAAATTTTATTTATTTTATTTAATTTACTGATTTTAAAATTTTTATATTATTTTAATAAAATTTTAATATATTTAAATAGATTTATATATAAAATAATTAATTATTTTATAAAAATTTAAAAAATATATAAAAATATAAAAATATAATTCGATTAGATTTTATTTTTTTTATTTTTACATTTAAATTTAATAAATATTTAATATTTAAATTTGATCTTGAATCAAACAATATAATTTTGAATTAATTTTTGATATTTTGATTTTTTTTCTCACTCTACTATCCTTTTAAACTAACGTTATTTTTTTTTTCATTTTTTTATTAAAATAATTAAGTAAGATTTTAAAAAAAGAATTAAGATTTCACACCAGAACAGGCATGAAAAACCAGATGTCACCATGGATTTCTCTGTCCAAATCATCTGACTTTTCCAATGACATGTTGGGCTGTAGAATATAGTCTTCTCAAAGGAATGGCTCGCTAGTTTCATGTAGTTCTCTGGTCAAGCAGTCTAATGTTGCATAAATAGCCTCTGCTTTTGAGTGGAATCTATCACTGCAGATAATAAAACTATCAACTCCATTTACCACAAACACCCAACTGCAACCAGCAAACTTCTTAACCGTACCCCACATCTCCTTCCTTATCCTCCCCACCTCTGCCCAGTTTCCTTCTGCAGCATAAATATTTGCCAACTGCACATAACGAGCCCTAATATGTTGTAGGATTCTGTCATGGATTTAAAGTATTTTTCACCCAGTTCTAACAAACCACATTGACGGCAAGCTGATAAAAGTGCAAGAAAGGTAACAACATCAGGCCTGATTCCTTGCTGCAATATCTCTTCAAATAGCTGGAAAACTTTACTTGCATGCCAATGGTGAGAATAGCCAGCCATCATTACGTTGTAAATGACTGAAACCTTAACGTTAACCTTTTGAAACATCTTTGTCAATGATATTCTAGTAAGATAATATTTTAGATTGATGATATTATTCTAGTAATATTTCGACAATATTTTAGATTGATTTGATATTAATTTAAAAAATATTAGATATTGATTTGATATTAATTTAACTGATTATAAAAATTAATTTAGTCATATTTTTATTTATTATATTTTTTATTTTATAACATTTTACCTTTGTATAAATAGGCTTTAAGCCTCATTATAAAACAAAAATCATTATAATAAAATTTTCATCATTTTTTTTTCATAGTATCAAAGCGATTTTGTAGTTCATTTCAAAGGTAAATCACCTTAGAATAATCAATATTTGCTTATTTTCATCCTTAGTTGATTTTCATTTCTAACTTCATTTTTGTTTCCACGCTTCAAATTTTTTTTTTTTTTGTTTCTCTTCCTATCTTCAAAATTCATTTTTTATATCAATACTCATAACTTCTCACATCTCTATTTTATTTTATTTTAAAAGCTTAATGACAAGTATTCAACGATAAAATGTACAACTAATTTCAATTATTCTTGATAGACATAATGACAATAAGTAGGTCACAGCTACGTGTAGTTATTAAAAGGAATGAAATTATAGCTTATTATTGGAGAATGCAAAGCACTAGAAAGAAAAGAAGAAGAATTCAATGATAAATTTGTAGATCAGCTAGAGGAATGAAAAAATAAGAATCATCAAAACATGGTTCATTAACACCACTGTTTCTTCTATCAATGTACATTTTGAGCTATTTGAACTTATTAAAAATGCTTGAGATTTTCTTTCCACACGATACAACCCTATTACCCTTGCTAATCAATATCATATTTTTTACTATTTTATCTCGCCTTCATCAAGAATCATGTCAATCAATTGATGATTTCATTCTAAAATACAACATTAATGGGATATGCTTGAAAATTTTGAACCAAAATTCAAGGATGAAAGTGATGCTAGTAATTTTATTACTTATCAAAATCAAATTCATCTTATTCAATTTCTAATGGCATTTCAAGATAAATTTGAGAATACCAAGTCTTCACTTTTACGTCGACATCCTTTACCAACCATGGATAATGCCTTTATGAAATTGATATATGAGGAAACTTGGTTGGGTATGAGTTGGACTCATGGTGTTGATATTATTGTTGCCGATGCTCCTTAAAAAAAGTACAAGCTCTAATTTCCATAAGTCTTGTTCATGATGTGGGAAAACTAATCATCCTATTCAGAAATGTAGAACTAAATATCATTGTAATGATAGTCTAATTCATGATCCTCTCACCAACAAGACTATTGCAATAACAACTACTGAACTAAACACTTCTGAGTTTTCTTTTGAGACTATTACAATTTCCACCACTAATCTTCAAATTTTGTTCAATTAAGTATTATCTCAATCTCATGTTCCTACCATGTCTGCTACCACATCAGGTATTGTTTGGTTATTTGATATTACCTATAAAAATCATATGACTGCTAATCTTGGTTTGTTTAAAAGCAAAATACATGTACCTAATGGTTTAATCATTAAAATAACAAATGGATCTGTCTTAAAAACTAGTCACATGGTAATATTGAAACCTCAAAACTGTGTATATTTGACACTTACCTTATTCCTAATCATGCTTTAAATTTGCTTTCTGTTGGCCAACTTTGTGACCTTGATCTTGATTTGTATCTTTTACAATGATATGGTTGTATTGTGTAAGATCCTCAAACAGATCAGAAAGTTAAGATATGATGAAAGGTTAATACATTTTTTGAGCTTTAAACTTTGAAATTTTATAACATTTGATTATTGCTACTACATCTCAAACAATCAACTCTTCAGTTTCTTGAAATTTATGGCATTCTAGGCTAGGACATGCATCTATTTCTCAAATAAAGTCACTTGCTTCCATTAGTGTCTCAGGTAATATTTCTCATAATTTTTTTGATTGTTTGTCTTGTCAACTTGGAAAGTAAAGTGTTTTACCATTTAATTAAAATGATTCTATCCCATCTACTCCTTTTGATTTAGTCCATTATGATGTTTTGGGTTCAGCTCCCACACCAACTTTAGGAGGTTCACGTTACTTTGTTATATTTATTAATGATTTCTTTCATTATACTTGGATATATTTATTCAAACAAGAATTGAACTTTTACCAATTTTTCATGAATTCAATAACATGATACAAACTAAATTTTCTAAAAAAAATAAAAATATTCAAGTTTGACAATACTGTTGAATATATAGAAATTGAGTTTCGTAACTTGTTAAAGGATGATGAAACTCTTTCTCAGAGGTCTTGTCCATATACTTTATAACAAAATGGTCGAGTTGAAAGAAAATACCATCATATTCTTGACATAGTTCGTGCCCTTCTCATTTCATCTTCCTTTTTTGAACATTTTTTGGGTGATGCTACTATCACTGTTATTTACACTATTAATTATGTTTCTACAATAGTATTAGGTACACGGTCTCCCTATGAGTGTCTATATAATAAGATACCCGATTACCATTCTCTTAAAGTTTTTGGATATGCTTGTTTTGTTCTACTTTCTACTTATAAAAGGACTAAACTTGAACCTAGAGCTAAATTGTGTTATTTTTTGAGTTATGTTATAAAACATAAGGGATATAGGTATTATAATCTAGTGTCTAAACATCTTCGCATGTCAATACATATAGTTTTTTAGGAACATAAAAAGTTTACTAGTGTGTCCTTATTACATTCACCATGTTCTTCTTCATGTATTTTTACAAATTCATTTTTTGATTTTTCTTCAAATGAGTAGACTATTATAGGTACTTCTAATTCAAATAGTGATCTATCTTCTTTCACTCATATTATGTTTGATCTGATTGAGGCTTTAATTGATACAATTGTCTCTTTATCGTATGTACTGCCTCATTCATACCATCATGTAGTTATCTTTTCCCCATACGGCCTTTCATCATACAGCATAATAATAGTTGTCCCTTATGACTAAACTTTGTGATTTTCATTGTTATTATGCTTTAGCCATATTACATGAACCTTACAATTTTCATAAAGCTATCGTTAATCCTATATGGCAGCAAACAATGACAAAAGAGCTTTAAGCTCTTGAAAAAACTTATACTTGGGATATTATTAAATGACCTTTTGATAAGTCAATGATTGATTGTAAGTGGGTCTACATGATCAAGACTCGATCTAATGGGTCAATAAAATGTTACAAAGCTCGTCTTGTTGCTTGAGGATTTACACAAAAATATGGCATTGACTATAAATAGACTTTTACCCTAATTGCATATCTCACATTTGTTCGTTCACTGTTGCTGTAGCTAGAAACTGGCTAGCCTTTTCAAATAGATGTTAAAAATGCCTTCTTAAGTGGTGATCTTGCTAAGAAAATCTATATGAAACCACTTCTTGGTTCATCTATACCTTTCAACATGGTCTATCATCTTTGACATGATCTATATAGTCTTAAATAAGCCTCTAAAACTTGGTTCTTGAAGTTTAGTACCATTATTACACAACTTGATTTTACATTTGATAATCATGATTCTATTTTTTATACATATACTACTTTTCTCTTACTTTATGTGTATGACATGATCATTATGAGTAATGACATAAATAATATTCAAGATCAGAAGACTTTTCTTCATTCTAAGTTTAACATGAAAGATCTTGATCTTTTAAGTTATTTTTTGGGCCTTGAAGTCACTAGTGATTCTATTGGCTTACATTTATCTTAAACAAAGTATGCTTCTAATCTTATTGCTCGAGCAGGTTTAACGATAAGATTGCATAATCACCACTTGAACATAATTTGAAGCTTTCTCTTTCTAATAGGACATCACTTTCAGACCCTTTTTTTGTTTCAAACTTTGGTGGGTAGTTTTGTATACTTGACAATTACTTATCCAGGCATTGCTTATGCTATTCATCTAGTTAGTTAATTTTGGTTTGCTATTTGATCTACTCATTTTTGTTGCTGTTCTTTAAATCCTATGATATGTTAAGAGTACTATGTTTCATGGTTTGCATTTTTCCTTTAGTTTCTCTTTGAACTTGCATTGTTATTATGATGTTGATTGGGCAAGAAATCCTACTAATCGTCTTTCTACCACAGGCTATTTTTTTTTTTTGGTTTTTCTTTTATTTTTTGACGAAGTAAAAAATAAACTATGGCATCCTGCTATAGCACTAAAGCTGAGTATCGAGCTCTTACAAATGCCACATCAGAACTTCTAGGGTTATAATGGCTACTTCAGCATATAGGTGTTTTTCATCACTCTAGTACTCTTATATTTTGTGATAATCAAAGTGCCATTCAGATAGCTTACAATGAAGGCTTTTATGAGTGTACTAAATATATTGAAATTGACTGTCACTTTATTTGTCACCATCTGTTTGTTCAAACTTTTCGACTTGTTCCTGTTAGCAGTGCTGATAAAAAAATAAATATCTTTAGCAAATTACATCTATCTGGTCAATTTCTTGTCCAAGTTTTCAAACTCATGTTGGCCTCTACATTACCATTTTGAGTTTGCGAGAGAAGTCAATAATATTCTAGTAATATTTTGGTAATATTCTAGATTGATGATATTATTTTACTAATATTCTAAATTGATTTGATATTGATTTAGAGAATATTATATATTGATTTAACTGATTATAGGAATTGATTTAGTTATTATTTTTATTTATTGTATTTTTTATTTTTGTAATATTTTACTTCTGCATAGATGAACATTAAGCCTCATTATAAAATACGAGTCTATCTAATAAAGTTTTCGTTATATTCTTCTTTTTCAATCTTTTCTACATATGCCATATGCCCATATTTTAAGTATGTATCTATCATAGCACTAAACAACTTCTCATCATTTTCAATTCCCACTCTCAGTATATAACCATAAGTGTACTTTCCTAGATCCGGAGTAGCATGTAAGGCACAAGCACCAAGCACACTCATAAGTACCAAACCATCCGGAATAATTGCTTTCTCATTCCAAAACTCACATAATAGTTGAAACACAGCGTCACAATTTTATGATTAGAGATAACCAAAAAATAATGTCATCCATATTACCTTAAGATAGCCAAAAAATAGAATTTTTTTCAGCCAATCAATAAAAAAACCTTTGTGATTCTACCATATTATCTTGAGATGAATAACCCACACTCATTGAAGTAACTAAAAAGGAGTTGTTTTTCCCATTACCCAAATGCATTAACTATGAATATTAATAAACCATAGCAATAGACATCAACAATTAACAACACAAGAAAACTAAAGCATACTAAGATTTATGTGAAAAACTCTCTAATGTAAAGAAAAAAAATTATGAATCACCAGAAAATTTTCTATTATTAAATAATAGATATACAAAATTTCTTTCTAGCTAAAACTAGAACTAACTAATAACTAAAGAGACAATAAAAGAAATATAACAAATAGGTGACTCAACAAATATACCTTAGATTTGTTCCTAGAGAACTTTAACCTGATCTCCACCATTCAGAATGTAAAACACTGAATCATGAACCTGTTAACAAAATTTCAACTCAATTGGATCATAGATCGATTTTTGTTCAAACTAACAACTTTCCCTTTTCCCTTTTTTCTTTATCTTTTTTAGTTCTTTTCTTTCTTTTTAATGCCACTCTATTTCACGCCAAAAACCCTTACCTTCTATTTAAAGTTAAGTTAGGTTGACTAAAACAAAAAGCCCATGGCCTTTAATTGGCCAATACCAAATGAGGTTGGACCCCACGTTTCTAACAATCTTCCATCTAGCCCCACTAGAAGGAGATTCATCACTATAATAGTTTCATTTGGAGCTTACCTTGGCCAAGGAAACATTTTGATCAAGTTACTATAGAGTTCAAACTTTTTCTTAAAAAGTGTCTTAGTAAACATATCTGTTACATTCTCATCAGTATAGACTTTTTTCAATTGCATTTATTGCTCTTCAATCATTAAATACAGCTAGTTATATCTAACATCAATATGTTTTGTTTTAGCATGGTACATAGCATTCTTACTCAAATCTAAAGTACTCTAGCTATCATAAAATATCGCATACTCTTTCTAATTCAATCTTAATTCAAGAAAAAAATGTTTCATCCAAAGTATTTTTTTACCTGTTTTGGTTGCTGCAATATACTTAACTCTGTAATTGACAAGGCAATACACTTTTACAACTTAAATTGCTAAGACACAATTCATCTTGCAAAAGTGAACAAATATCTTAAAATATATTTCCTACCATCAAGATCGCCTGTCATGTTAACATCAGTAAACCCTTCTAGAACTGGTTGTTTAGTTTCATAGTTCAAGCACATTTTTAAGGTGTTCTTTAAATATCTAAAAATCTATTTCATTACTTCTCAATGAACTTTTCTTAAATAAAAAAATCTACTTAATATACTAACTACATAAGTAATGTCAGGCTGTGTACAAACTATAAGATAAATAAAAAAATCGATTACAGAAGAATAAATAATACTAAACATAACTAGTTATTTTTTATTAGTTACCAAACAAGATTTCTCACTTAGATGAAAATGGTTGGTAAGTGGACTATTATTTAATTTAGCATGTTGCATATTGAATCTACTAAACACCTTTTCAACATATTTTTCCTATGGTAATCACATCTTTTTAGCTTTCCTATCTTGGATAATATTCATATCGAGAATCTGCTTTGCTGGACCTAAATCTTTCATGTTAAAGGACTTAGACAACTATTCTTTCAACCAACGAACTACATTAGTATCTTGTCCCATATCAATATATCATTAACATATAAATAAGAGAATAATAAAGTTTTCTATCAAAAATTTTTTTGACATATACACAAAGATCCATTGCCAACATATAATAAGAGAATAACGAAGTTACCATTAAAAAATTTTCTTATATATACATAAAAATCTGTTATCATTTTTTTATAGTTGTGACTCATAATAAAAGAATCAAACTTTTTGTACCACTTCGCAGAGCTTGTTTCAAGCCATATAAGTTTTTTTTTTCAGTTTGTAAACTAAGTGATCTTTTTCTTATACTTTAAAATCTCTCAAGCTAATTCATATAAATCTCGTTTTACGAGGCACCTTACAAGACTGCAATCTTAATATTAAGTTACTCAAGATTAATATTCAAACTAACTATTAACCCTAATACTACTCGAATGGAACTCATTTTCACAACTGGAGAAAAAATCTCATTAAAATCAATGTTAAGTTTTTTAGAAAAATTATTTACCACCAATCGAACTTTGTACCTCACTAACTTATCACCATCTTTTTTCAGCTTGTACACCCATTTATTCTTCAACGGCTTCCTCTTTTTTAAAAGTTTAGCAAGATCATATATATCATTTTTCTATAATGACTATTTTTTTTTCATTGCTTTTAACAAGTGCTTTCTATTCGGGGTAGTTTGCATATCTTAGAAGTTTTTTAGCTTTCTCTCATTGGTAACTAAAACAAAATCTGAACTTGGATACCTGGTAGATAACTTATACTCTCTAGTATATCTCTTAGGCTAAAACTCTACATTACCTGATATTAAAGGTAGCTCCCTTTACTCAACACTCTATGATGGAGAGAACTGCTCCTCTTACTCAAAACTGATTGTATCAGGCTTATCACTAACTATAACTAGCTCATTTGTATCTCTAAGTTTTGTCTCTTGCTTATTTTCACCATCTGTAGCTCTTTTTGATAGAAACCTTATCAGTATTAAAACATCACACTCAATAGTAACTCATATAATCTTTTTATTTTTCTTAAGGTTTACTATAGTTTTTTTTTTATGGAAGATCACATCTTTACATTTGATTGTCTTTCTTTTTCCTGGATCTTACATCCTATAGCTAAATTTCTCATCACTATATCTTAAAAACACACATTGTGTGACTTTACTGTCAAGTTTGACCTATGCTCTTTCAGCATATGCATGAATGTTTTACACTTGAAAACTTTTAAGTAAGATTATAAAGTATATTTTCCTATCCACACTCTTTCTAGGATATCAAAGCCCAAAAAAACTGATAGTGATTTGTTAAGTAAATAACAACCTATGTTGATTATTTCAACCCAAATGCCTTAATTATGAATACTTCATTTTGTTGGGCCTGAAGCAATAACACAACAACATAAAAGTAATATATCGCTATAAACCCACAGCACTAGACATCAACAATTAACAACATAGAAAAACTAAAGCACATTAAGATTTACATAAAAAACTATCTAATGTAGAGAGAAAAAACAACGGACCATTAAAAAAATTTTCACTATCAAATAATGAATATACAAAGTTTCTTTCTAACTAAAGCTAAAGCTAACTAACAACTAGAAAGATAATTAAAAAAATCTCACCAAATAGGTGATTCAACAAATACACTTTAGATTTGTTCCTAAAGAGCTTTAAAGTTGATATCCACTATTCAAAATGTAAAACATTGAATTATGAACCTGTTGATAAAATTTTAGCTCAATTAGACCACAGATTGATTTTTTTTTCAACTGACAACTCTCCCTTCTATCTTTTCTCTCTATCTTTTCTGGTTCTTTTTTTTTTTTTAATGCCACTCTATTTCATGCCAAAAACCCTTATCTTTTGTTTTAAAGTTAAGTTTGGTTGACTAAAACAAAAAGGCCATAGCCTTTAATTGGCCAATACCAAATAGGGCTGGACCCCACGTTCCTAACACATTTTACTACACTTGCAATAAGCTTCTAGAATGCCACTACTTACAAATGGATTTGAATTCAAACCATTTTTCAAAACCGATCCATGAGCCTTTTTTCCAACTTTCAAATTCTATAACATGGAGCAACCATTTAGAACAGTTGTAAAAGTATGTTCATTCCATCTAAATCCATTTTCTCCCATCCTAACCAACAACTTCAATAACATTTTTAAAAAACCATGTTGTTGATAACTTGACATCAAAGTATTCTAAGATAAAGCATCATTCAACTTAGGCTCTTCCTAAAAAAGTTCCAAAGCCATTTTCATCTCACATTCTTTACAAAAAATTGCCACCATAACATTCTTTAAAGCCAAATCCACCAACCCACCACCACCTTTATAAACTTGAAAGGCTTTTTTAAAGCACCCACATTTAGAATACATGTCAGTGAGAGAACTCACTACAAACCAGTTTTATCATTCCCTGTTTTCATCATAAAATAATGTAACTGAGCATAAAAACTCAATTTAGTCAACTTCGCACTCAAGTTTAGCATTGTAGTTATAGTAAATTCGTTGATTTTAATCTTATTGTCATGGGTCATTTGCATGTCATAAAATAATTCAAATGCATGAGTTTCATACCCTTCAGCGCTTACATAACTAGACAACATTGAATTATAAGTGACCAAGTCTTTACCTATTACAATGTCAAATAAAAAACACACTTAAATTAAGTTTTGGGGTTTTATATAGGCCAAGATGATTGTGTTTTAAAAAAAAAATGTTTCGATCAAGCATTTCATTAAACACTTTTTGAGTTTCAATGGAGCATTTCATCAAATACTTTTTAAGCTTCATGGATGAGACTGTGTTTCGAGTAGCGGTTAATGAGTTGATTGGAAGTGAAAATTGATGGCGTAAAGCCAGCTTTATGGCTTGAACATGGAATATTAAACCATCCTTCAAGGACCTCATTTATGCAAATTACACCGAAAAGAAATTGACTTTATGTATTTAATCTAAATAGGTGGGAAAGAGAGGAAATTGGCAACTCCCTAAAAACCCAAATCGTGCATTTGGATGGTTGTATATGTCACGTGCTTATTACCCTTTCCACTCAAAATTAGTTTATTGGGATATAAAGTATTATCAATATTAATGTTTATATGCTTGACAACTTTCGAGGTCAAACTCTGATTTTGTACTTTACCTCATCACTTTCTTAAGTTGGTTAGATTGACTCACCTGTCTACTCCATTAAGACACTTAGTGTGAAATCGTATGAGTTAATGGTTAGTCATGATATCACTTGTCACGTGATTATTACCCCCTTCTTTTAAAATCGATTTATTAGAGGGTATAGCACTAATGCTTATATGCCTAAGGATTTTCTCCCTCTTATTCTATATGGGATTGAAGCATATTACTTATTCATTTAGAATACTTGACATGATATTCTTTCCCATCTAGTTTCATAACGTCTTTATCAAGGCTACCATTCCATCTACTCTCCTTTGAAACGTTTTGGAGTGATCCAACTCTACCACCTTGCCTTACTTCGATATCTTGTTAAGTGGCCAGATTAACATACATTGTCTACCTCAATGGGGCATTTGACGTAAAATCAAATGAGTCAAAAGTTGGTTCTGATACCACTTTCAAATAACCATTACCCCTTATTCACAAAATTGATTCATTAGGGTGTATGATGCCAAAGTTTATGTCCAATGACTTTGCATTTCCTATCTCACATGGGATTGAAACACCCTGCCTACTTTTTTTTTAGCACTTGACTTAACATTCTCCTCTATTCAATCATGTGACATTCTCATCATAGCAACAACCTTGTATACTCCCCTTTGAACCTTGTATACTCCCCTTTGGAGTGCTTTATGCCTTATCTTAACACTTTGTTAATGGCCAAATTGGTCTAGTTAAGACACTTTGCATGAAATTTGAATGAGTCAAGGGTTGACTCTAATATCATTTATCACGTAATAATTACTCCTTCTTTATAAAACCAGCTTATTGGATTGTGTATGTGTAGTATTAACATTTATATGACCAACGATCTTCTATTTTTTCATCCGACTTGAGGTTAAAACACCTTACATATTACCTTAAAGTGCTTGTGCTTGGTGTGACCTACGAGCTAGCACCCATTGCCTTTATTTAAACACCAAAATAGCTCAAGCACCCATGATCTGAATTTTTTTTCAAATATATATTTAAAATTATTAGATTTTATATTTTAATTATTAAAATTAAGAGTTTAATGTTCAAACAATGGACCACACGGCTAATACGCCTGAGTTTTGCATAACATATGTTTCACTTAAAAAGTTATCATAGGTAACTCATTCACTTTTTAAGAGTAGACGTGTTTGGATTTAAATTTTAGTACTTATAACTCTTTATTTTATTATTTAATTATGAACATTTTGTAAAAAATAACAATAATAATAATTACATGCTTAGTTATATACTGTGAAAACTGGATTCAATTATGCCAACAAAATATAAGGCTCCATTGCTTTTTATTCTGCCAGGTTGGTGTAAAAAAGCTCAACTTGCAATTTCTTCTTTTTTTTTAGTGTACAACAGTAAAAGAGGCAAGCACATGGATTTAAATTCGGGCGTCTACCCAAACTCCCTGCCCCTCTTGGTACATTACAGCTTAGATTGATGTGGCAAAAATTTGGCAGCTGAATATACCTTCCTGGCATCACCTGCATAATGAAGTTGCCATTTAACCACTATTTCCACATCATTCATATAATTTTAAAGTTGCAAATTAATGCTTAAACGATATTGAAGTCGTCAATGATAAAAATTGAAGGTACCGGTAATTGTTGCCAAACTAAATTGAGAAGGTACATTGCTGCCCACCTCAACAGAAGCTTTGGCTGCAGCAATACCAATTGCCACACTCTGCATCACGCCTAAACCTGCACAAAGGGAAGCAATCATTCCACCGACCAGGCAATCACCAGCTCCTGTAAGCCTTACTACCGAGGCAGGGAGTGCAGGAAAATGCATAGCCCAAAAATATGGGCTTCTCTCAAGAACCTTGGCATCAGTGTACCAATTTGAAGGACAGGTTGATGTCACAGTTTCAAATAACTGTTCACTAAATCCATTTCTATGTGTCTTCTCTGAACCAATTCTCCAGGAGATTGGTTCCCCTTTAGAGCATAAAATTACTTCATCTGAACCAATAGTCAAAACAAGAATTTTGACACCCTTCTCAAGCAAAAGCCAGATAGCTGGTTTTAGCATCTGGAACAAAGTATCCGTAGAACATTTATTCCTTTCAATTGGAGGAAATATATTTTCAGAAGACAAAGCATTTGCCATGGCAATTAGTTCATCTTCATTAGGTGAAGCAAAAGTTATCTGCAGAAAACCTCTTAATTAGTAACCAAGAGATGGGAAGAGAGAGATAACTGCAAGGAAAGCACTCAAGGTAACACAGCTGTAGCTTACACAAAGTATCAAGGATTAATATAAAACAGCACAAAATGAGCACACTCACATACTTGACAACTGGAGCAATTCTTTCAGATTTTGCAATTGATACAGGCTCAAACCACACAGGGACGTTTGACTCTGCTGCTACTGCAGAAAAGAACCAAGTAAAAGTGAGATGAAGAGAAGCTATAATAGTTAGCAGAAAGAAGAAGAACAACCCAGGGGGAGAGAAAAATCTAAAGTGATGTTTTAAAAGTACTTCGGCAAGAAGCTTCTAAAGCAGGAGGACTTAAATTAGCATCAACCATCAATAGAGGAGAAGAATGTATCTTGTGGTTGAACTGTTGAATCCACTCAGGTGTAAGAAACATTTCCTGCAGTAAGTCATAAGAACAGCACCAAGACCTTTTAAAATTTGGTGTAGTACTTTTTAAACTTATACAAGTTACTACTTTTAGTAAAGTATAAGACAAACAACTTCCTCAAACGCTACTTACAGCTGCTTCCACACTGGCTACACCAGCCACCACCTCTCCAATAACATCAAGTATATGACAGACGGTAGGAGTCTTAATATCCTGGTGTTTCTTAATGCTTGCTTGAATACCAAAATTAAGTAGGGAATAAGTAGCATGCTTTTTGATACATCTTCAACCGGAGGACAAAAAACTGTAAGATGTCATAAAAAGCCCAACTAAAGTGGCTTATCACATAAGCACTGTTTCTTTACAAAACACAACAAGTTCCATCAAACAGACTGCAGCATTTATTCAAGTAGCATGATCATGTAACTGCAGCAGTACGACATCAACAATAGCCATCATAAATCAAGAACTAATGATTTTCAATGGGAAGGCTGACCTTCTGTCGGTAGGTTTGCAGATTTCCAATGCTCCAACAACAAATTTCCTAATAAAAAGAAATTAGAAAAAAGATTAGTTTCAAAGAAACAGTGTAGGGAATTGGCCAAATGTCGTGGTTAAGACACATATCTTTATGTAAATAAAATTGGGCATAGGTAAATATATGTGTCTCAGTGATCAAAACTAGATGCTTCTGAATTTCCTGCACCAAGATTCATAGAATTCAGATAACTACATGACATTCAGGTTAAAAATGTCACATATTCAGGATTATCAGATATTACAAACTTATTCCTAGTAAACCAATATAAGCATGCCTTATGAAAAAGTTACAGGTTGTCATAATGCTGCATTAGAGAAAGGTTAAAGCAAATGACCTGCCATGTCAAATCCCAAAGCACTAATCATAAAAGGCTCAGCTCCAAGCTTCCCCATACATTCAGCTATGTTCCTTGCCACACCTCCTTGTACATAATGTACCTAAACAAATTATCCCATACTTTAAAAACCCAAAAAAGAAAGGGAAAAAAAGAAAGAAAGAAAGGAGAGATGATAAAGAGACCTCGCCAGGACAAGTTGTTCTTGGATGTAGAGGAATTGAAGAACTGGGCTGAATGTCCAAAACCATGCCCCCTATGACTACTGGCTCTGCCTCTCCATCTTTCCTTTGCTTCTCCATTATCACCCTTCTTTTCCAGTCTTCTCACACTCCCATCAGGGTTTTATCAGAACTCCATTTGACCTCTAAAATCCTTGTTGGGTTGGTAACTCCATTTCGGGCAACCCCATTGTTGTCCAGGAAAAAAGATGCCAGACCCCAGATTTCTAACAAATCAGGGCATTAGGCTCAACTTGCCAAACATTGGTCACTCCCACTCATACAGGGCCGAGTAAATATTGGGCCTAATAAATCCATAAGAAATGGGAGTTTCTACTTCCTAAATTCTAAAGCAATTACAGGTTTTATTATTATTGCACCTTATCATATATATATATATATATATATATATAATTACCAGAAAGTAATAGCTGACATGGACAGTTTTTTTTTTAACATGTAAGATAATTTTTAAAACTTCTTATTATAATGACACATAGATATTTATTAATTTTAAATTATTAAATTTTTAAATTTTAATAAAAAATCAATTTAAATTATAATAAAAATTTTTTATCATGCACATCATTTTATCTTAATTTAAAATTAATTTTAAAATAATTTATCTTTTTTAATTTATCTATAGTTAACATGAATATTTAAATTTATTATAACTTTTAAAAATATTTAATATCTTTAATATTTTTGATAAATACTTATTACATTATCTTCAACTTTTAAATATATTTCATAAAAAATATATAAATAAATATAAATAAACAAACATATGTCCTAACAGTGTCATATAAACTTTGACGGAAATGAAGACTAGAGATTATTTTCTATGTACAAAATGGGAACTATTTGTCTAATAATTAGTGGACCAGTTCAACTTAATCAAAAGGCACATACATAATTCTCAAAATTAAAAAAATAAAATAAAGTCAGATATATCAATAACACTTCAACACTTACAATATCTTTTAAGTCTTTCATGCATAACTAAAATAAAATTGGAATATAATTTTTACACTATTTAGTCATACGATTGCAAGAATATTTTATGATTTAAATTTATGATATGTTTGAGAAATTAGTTATTAAAAATCCATTTAGATTTTAAACTTTGTCAAACCTTTATAATAAAAATGTTAGTAGTAAAAAATTTTCAAGATATCCGTTATGAATAGAGTCAAGATATAAAATATCAAAAAAGTTATCAAATAAAAGTATAAAATATTAAAATTTAGATATTATTATTTGAATAGATATTATCTATAAATAAAATTATTATTTAAATATATTTATGGATTAAATTTTATCAAGATTTAAATGAAAAATCAATATAAATATAAGACAATTAAATAGATAAAAATATTACTTAAATATATTTATGGATTAAATAAAATTATATAGCTTAATTCTTTATTGTCTTTTCATTCAACTTATTTTTTAAACAATATTTTATCTTTTTACAGACTTTAATATTACTTTTTTATTACTTTTTCATTTAAGGTGAATTTTTTTTTCATTTATATTTTTTATATATTTTGAATATGTTAATAATTTAATAATATTAATTTTTATTTTTATTTAAATTTAAATAAAATAAAAATAATTAATGCATCACACGAGTAACAAGCTAATTCAATGTAAAAGCACATGAAGGATAATGGACGAGAGTTCAACATTAAATCGACACGATGAATCAATAAAAATCTTTGTCATAAATAGGGATGTTAATTTGATTAATTTTAAATTAAATTAATTATTTTATTTTATTTTAATTAATTTATTCAAATTTATTTATTTCAAAAATTAACATATCAAATTTAATTCGATTAGTTGGATTAATTTTTTTAATTAACTGAATAATAAATATATTTAAATTATATTATATTTTAAGCTTTTAATTTTTTATATTTTAAACAAATTAATTAAAATTATTTAATAAAATATTTAAATATCAAAATATTATGTTAGAAACTCTAACAATTTATATAATAAAATGATCAATTTTATATTTTTATTTTTATATTTAGATTATATCATATTTTTATTAAAATTTCAATTAATTTAATTTTTGAATTGAATTAATCAAAAATTAAAATTTTTTAAAATTATTTTTACTATTTAACTAAAATTAATTTAATAATTAATTAATTAATCAAATTAAATCAATTAAAACTGAATTACAATACTCATGTTCACAAGCATCAAAATGAAGTACTAATATACAAAGTCGCCAAATTAAAATTTAATTAATAAATTACTATAGTCCATAGCCTGTTGGTGTAGCATCTCAATCTTTGACCTGCTAAGGAATCAAATTCAATGCCTTATCTCTTTATCCGAGACAATGTGGTCTAAAACGATGTCTTCTTTTTTATATTATTAATTTTCTATTTTTTTAAATGTATTTTTTGATGCAAAGAATGAGAAAGATAAGCGTATGACCTCAGTGTCGCTTGAAGGTGACTAGGGGAATGCGGGGCACCTGATATAATTTGCCTGGTTGGTAATCCGTAGATGACGTTACTTGCCATTGTTATTACAATTATTGTCTCAAAGTGCAACTGAAACATCAAACTATCTATTTTCTCCACAAATGAGGTAATCAAATTAAAGACTAATTGGTCTGCAAGTAAATGCAATATGGTACTTTTTTTTAAAGAAAACTCCCAGGTATGGTTTAGTTGGGAAATTGATGGGAAATTATATTTAAACTTTAGTAGCAAGCAACTAATTTTTTAAATATTTAAATATGTTAAGATTTAAATTTTAATTGTTATAATTTTAATTTTAATATTTTATTAATAAATCATATGACAATTGTCGAGAGGGATCGTTTGAAATTGTTTTGAGTTTTATGTTTTTAAAAATTTTATTTTACTGAAATTGAAAACACGTTTGAAAATTATATTTTTATTATAGAAACAATAAAATAAGGGATAATGGGAAGTAGTTGAGCGCATGGTGTACTGGCAAAAGGTTTGAATTCAAGTTTTATAGATTTGATGGTCATCTTTCAATATTTTATTATTAAAATTGATATTGTTCACCTATGCAGTAACGGTGAATGAAATTTTTTTAAAATATTGAAAACAGTTTTTTTTTTAATTTTTATTTCCATTAATTTCTAAAATTTTGTTTTTAATTTTTTATTTTTAAAACAAAAACAACCCACCAAACAAAATTTTATTTCTAATTTTTCAAAAAAAAAAAAGAAAATAAAAACATAAAACACAAAACAAAACATTTCCAAACAACCCCCAATCAATCAAGTTTTTCTCATACAATCAATATGTTATAAGTTTAAACTAAATCACTAAGTATAATCATTAAATTAACTAGAAATTGCATTTCTTAATTTATAAAATGTAGAAGGAAAAATAATAAAGGTTATTACACGTTTGACCATGGCATCTTACCATCTGAAGGCCGCCTTTGAATACAGAAGATCATACAAACACATTCGAAACTCCCAACCCTCCCCATTTTCATGCATTATCCGAAAAGAACACGATGATAATATATATTATACTGTTTACAAGCAATCCAATTAAGCACTATCTTGGATTCAGGCACATGAATTTGCTAACTAAATTGTAAACTTTTTACCAACGGTAGCAAAATGAAAATCTATAGCACTAATCCAATCGCCCGCCCGCCCGCCCGCCCGCTCTACAAAGCAAACAGTTAGCAACCCTTTTCATGATGCATTGGAAGAAAACTTTTTTGAAATATGATTGGTAAGGAAAAGTCTCTGTCTCTTTCAACAAGGTTAGATCAACAGAATCCCCTACTTCTATATAGGATACAGTGATCATATATAAGATGCTACCATGGAAACATTAAAGTTATCAAATTGTCCTAAAAAAAATGCAAACATTGGTGTCTGGTTTTCTATTTTCTTGTGATTGTAATTATGACGTGATTGCGATGCAATGATGATAATAATTGTTACTAAAAATAATCGAGTTGAGATGAATTTTTATTCACTCTAAATCTGATTTGATTTATTTTTTTTAATATTCAAATTTGAATTTACTTCGATTTGATATTTTATAAATTTGTATATGATTTAATTTGAAATTAATCAAATATTATTTTTAAATATAAAATATTTTTTAATATAAATATAAAATAAATATATATAATATATATAAATTAAAATTAAAATAATTAATTAAAAAATAATTATATATATTAAATCAAGTGGGACAAAACAAATTTATCTAAAATTTGATGTCGATTTTATTTTATTAGACTCGAAATTTAATTAAAAAAAATTGACCTTAAAAATTTAAATCGGGTCAAAACAGGAAATGGATTGGGCTGTCATCTTTAATTTTGACAATGACAAACAATACAATAAAGGCAGGAGAAGAACAAAAGTAGGCATCCAAAAAATTGGAGCAAATGGGTAAACATGCATGGTGTTGCGATATCACTCTCAGTGACAATATGTTGAGGAATTATTTGTCCGTGTTACTTTCTGATTCATGAACAACAAATTTTTGTTGATGAAAACTGAATGAAATTGACAATACTTGATGGATGAACAATGAAAAGAAAATGTAGACAGAAAATGTTGTCTAAACTTGTTCAAATTGATAAATCAATCGACATTATTTTTTTTTTTGTCGTGGAGTGAATGACATAAATATTAATTATATGTAGTGAATATTGGTGACCCAAACTTGATTTTTAGTTTCTTTACCTATAATATTGAACATGGAAGACAGCCAAAAAGTGTCCTCATAAATATTATCTTCAATGATTTGATTAATTTTTGAAAACGGTTCATTTATGTTGACTTTCCTTCCAGTTTCCTTATTAAATTAGAGCTCGAGCCCTTATCTCTAACACTTAACTTTTTAATTCGGCTCATTGAACGAGAAGTTCATATTAAATTGCAATGTTGGAGAGAGAGAGAGAGAGAGATTGATTGAAAAATGTCCACCCTTTTGTTCAGCCAAACCATGGCGCCAACAAACCCATAGTTCATCCACAATTGCAGCCAAGGGTGCCATGCATGGGAAGACAAATTGACTAAACGCGTAGGAAGTCAATTTCTAAATCACACGTCTCTTGGAAAGGGGGAGGGCCTGGTTGGTCCTAAACCTACTCCTCGGTTGGGAAACCCGTTCGAATTTAAAAATTTGTTTGAAATTTTAAAAAGTTTCAACATGAATATTAAATTCGTTAAAAAAATTTAAATAAATAAATAAGATTTGATAAAAAAATAAAATAAAATTTGAGTTTTATTATTTAAGGCCTAAGTTTAGCTCAATTTGGCTCGAAAATTAAAAAATATTTTATAATAATGGGATAAAATTTATTTACTTTATATTTTATAATGGATAAGGATAATTTGTTTTATTATTTATAATAGAATAAAGTCTAAATTTTTCATACAAAACATTAAAATAATAAATTAATTTTAAATTATATTCAACAAAATTAAATTGAATTCAAGTTAAAATGACTTATAAATTTAATTAAAATTAATTAAATTCATTAAATTAATAATTTATAAAAAACTTATTTTTTTAATTTTAAATATTAGTACTTTTGGTGGGTTAAGACTTTATTATTACATATAAAAACGAGTTTAGATAGAAAATGAAATTCGAAAAATCAAACCAAGTAATCCCTGAGTTTACTTAAAATGTTGAAATATCATACCATGTGCGACCTAAACCCGATCCAATCTGACCCATGAATTAGGGGTGTAAATGATATATTAGTACTCGCAAGTTACTCGAATTCGATTCGAATAAAACTTGAATTCGGTTCAATTATTATCGAGTCGAACTTGAACTCAAGTAGCTTGACTCATCGATGAGCCAAGTTCAAGTATTCTTATATCCAGTTCGAACAGCTCACGAGTTTAATGTAATTTTTATATTTAAATATATTTTTATTATTTTAATTAATAAAATATCTCGAACTCGAGCTTGAGCTCAATACAAATAATTGAGTTTTTGTCAAATATAAGAATCGAGCTTATTTTTACATGTTAATCGAGTGTAATTGAATAAATTCGAGTAGCTCGATTTTTAAATCAAGTCGAGTTCGAGCTAAAAAAATAAAACTCAATCGAGTTCAAGTTGAATTTCGAATCTTAAATTTTGAATCGAATTCGAGCTCGAACTTAATATTATATCAACTCAAACTTAATCAATTACATTCTTACCATGAACAGCTCAAATTGATCCCATTGAGAGTTGAAGACTCCAAATCCACTTGGTAATGGCGAACAAACAAAGAGAAAAAAATTAATTTAATTGGTTAATATAATTATTTTTAAAATATAATATTTAATAAGTTTATAATTCAAATTTTAACATTTACAATATTTTCTTCTATATAACCTCTTAAAAGAAACCTCTAGTGCACTTAGATTTTTGCTCATCATACTTTTTTAAAATTTTATTTAATTATTTTTTCACTTTTAAAAATATTCAAAATTTTCATATTTGATTAGTTATTTAAACGTAAAAAAACCCTAAATCTATAACCATAAATAAAAAAAAAATTCAGTTAAGAAAAAAAAATCTTATGTATTGAAAAATTTTTACAACATTAAAAAAGCATCATTTGTTTCAAATAATTATAAGTTCATTTATAATTTGATAGACAAAAATTATAACTTTAATAAAAAAAACACTTATTTATATCTCGTGAGTCTTTGAACTTCTTTTTAATTTCAACAATACGAGGGAGAGAAAACGACCAATGTTCCTAATGAGAATTTTAAACCCCTTAAATGATGTTTCTAACGATAAAAACTTTTAAAAATTTTAGGATTTACAAATTTAGAATCTTTTAAAAAAATTTGGATACTCTGAATCTAAAAAATTTTACAAATTTAAGATTTGTATATTTTAAATCTTTAAAAAAGTTTTGAATTTATATATCTAAAAGATTTTAAAAGTTTTTTATTTGCAAATTCAAAGAATTTTAAAAGTTTTTGAAAAAAAATTTAAATAATTTTATTTTTAAAATAATTTTGAAAAAAAAAAGATATAAAATAAAAAAAATGGTGGTGCAAATAGAAGCTATTGTATTAGAAAAATAAATAAAGAATGACAAGGATTGCTGCAGCGCCCATTGCTATTTTGGAACTTTGGAGGAGCATCGGTGTAGGGTTAGAAGATTACATGCCATCAATTTCCATGAAATGTCTCCATTGAATATTTTGTGGGGAGGCAATTTATTATTATGAAGATAAGTATGTATGATAACTAAATGAACCATGTGGACAGTGATCAGTAAGCATAAAAAAAAAAAAAATGTTTATGGTATGTAATTCAACAGAAATGTATTCTTACCTTTATCCTATAGGTACAAACGGAATATCAATATGTTTAATATGTTGAATGTTTAAAATATGCAAAAGAAAATTTCCAATATTGATATTGAAATATACTAGCAGTGCACTTTTTAGATTATTATATTAAGTAAATGTATTTTTCTATGCATTAATTCATCACATTAATTATTAATTACTGTATTTAATATAAAATATTATTATAAAATAACATTTTAATTAACTTTAAAGAGAGTTCTTAGTGAAATTAATAGCAAAATCTAAACAGATGATTTTTAACCAAAAATTATACATTAAAAATAAAATGATAAATATAAATTTGAAATTTAATTTAATTGATTTATATAATTATTTTTTAAAAATATAACATTCAGAATATCTGAATTATAAAATCTCAATTCTTATAATTTTTTTTAATTTTTAAATTAAGACTATTTATAAAAAAAAAAAGAAAAAGATGTTTCTTTTAAAACTAATCATAAAATAAACAAGTTTTAAAACATTTTTTATTGACCAGTGCAATGCTTTACCGATAAGTGGGTGTGAAACTGTGAATGCAAATGCAATGCTATGGTCACAGCAGGGAGAACACTTACGAAATTTTAAAATCTAAGTTCGGACCTAAAATGGGCCAGATAATTGCTACGGAACTGACCGACTGATTAATTTTGTCTAGTTTGACGAAGGACATTTCTTATCCTTCAGTGACCAGGGGCAAAATTCTCTGGCAAAATTTACGCCTTTGAATTGAAAATTACGATGTTTTCAAAGTGTTTTAAGTTTTTTATTTGGTCATTGACTGCATACTTGAAACAAACAACTATCCTCTAGATCCATTGTCCTATTGCAACTTTTAAAATGTAAAAACTCATCTAATAATAAATTAACTAATTAATATATATATAACATTCTTGGCTGCGTAGAATAAATTTTTAATTTAAAATTTATTTAAATAAATGATAAAATTAATTTTGATAAGATTAAAAAAATAATTATTATAATTATGATTAAAAAATTTATCATAATTATGATTAAAAAAATTTATAAAAAATTTATGTTAAATAAATTTTATTAAAATTAATATTTAAATTCAATTAATAATATAATTAACTTAACTGTATCATATTTTTAATAGGATAAAATCTAAACTCCCACCTAATATATTTCGCTTATACTTGAATTATTAAAAAAAAAACAGAGTTTCGAATTGTTTTTCAAAAAAAAAATCATCCGTCAATTTAAAAAAATCCCAAACTCTAGCATTAAAACGACACGAGAAGCTAAATTAATGTCCATGCAATTGAAGTGGCTAAGGGGTGTCCACGTCATTGAAAATGGGTTAATGGGAGATGGGCAAAATCGACAGTGCACCAAGGAAACTTTAAAAATGGTGGGGTGAAATGACAATGATTGGAGCCTGCAGTTCTGGAGCTTTACAAATAGATTTTGCGGAGATATTAATGGCAGTTAAGCAAAATTCAAAGGCACGTGTATTGGACTAAGGAGGAAGCAAATTTCACTACTCCAATACTTCTAAGACCCCACCGGCTGGCCTTGCTTCAAAACGCATTTGTCATTATCAAATTGATGCCCAATTCATTCTGATTAAGGCAACGTATTTTCAATTCCTGGACTTTACTGTCCCTGGATTTTGAAAGATAACTTACTTCTATAAATATAACTAACCGAAATGTGGAGCCTATTTTGGACAAAGTAGCTGCCCTAGTGTCCATTGTCGATAGAACATTTATAAAAGTAAATATGGGATGTCCCTTTCTCAGTTTCCTAATGGAACGTGCAGATTGTAACATTGGAGAAATTGAATTACAATCTACGGAAAACAAATCGCTTTTTTTTTTTTAAGTTGTATCAAATTTTTATGGCTTAATATTCAAATATATTCTTATACTTTAATAAAAAAAATTAAAATTAACTCTTGATCTTTTATTGCATATAAACAAAATAATAATTGTTATTCTTTTTGTAATTATAGTCATAAACTTTTAAAATAAAAAAAATTCAATTTGAACAACGAAAAACTAACATTTTTTATCTAACAGTATTAGCAAACACGTCAAATATTAATTTTTCTTTTATTTTAATTAGAATTTTTATAGAACAACTTAAATTATATACTCTCTCTGTCTCTTTTTTTTATCATTTTTTTTTAATGTCTTAAAATTATGTTTTAATATTTTTAATATCTAAAACTCTTTTTTTATATTTTAAAATTATATTTTATGATTATTTTTATTTTTTGACATTAAAAATTGTGAAATTTTAATTTTATAAAAAAAATTAAATTTTAATATAAAATATGTTAAAATCAAAATTTTTTTCTTAAACTTCATGAAAGTTAATACATTAGAAATATTTTAAGATGAAAAAAGTAATAGTTTAAAAGCTGTTCCAATTGAATCTTTTTAATTAATTTTAAGAGTTTATAATTATAATTACGAAAAAACTTAGTATAATCTTATTTACATGTAATACAACATTAGAAACTTGATTTTATTTTTATTAAAATTTTCGGATATATTTTCAAATTGAAAATCTGTAATTTTCAATCATTAAAGTATATTTTACTTTGAGGTGCATGTTGAATGAACAACCATGCATCTCCTTCCTTTTCACAGTTTCCTTTTATTTTAACTCTTTTTTGGGAATCCTTGCACTTAATCTTCGTTTCTCTTTAACCTTTTCTTTTAACAAGTGGAAATAAACTTATTTATTAAAAAAAAAAGGAAAAAAAAAACCTTTTTTGTGTACAATGTTATCAACTTGTATGATTTATTTTTAGTCAATGCATCCAATTGTTGGGTGTTTATAAGCACCGATTACAATACTATTTTTGTTGAGAAAGATTGTGATATTTGTAAAATTTAAATTCCAATCCAAATAATTTCAACCTGCATCTTCAAAACAAAAAAAATACTATTTTAAGACTTGTCTTTTTTTTTTTTATTTATTTAATGAACTATTTATCAAATTCATGAAGGATATTGCATTAATTGTAAAACTTATTCCCCCTTAATCAACATGATGATAATGATATACAATTGTTTTAGTAATTTATCCAAAAAGGAAACTCTTTGATCAATTTGGATGAGACAACATGGCCACCGACAAGGAAACATGGAGGGGGTGCAAGTTGACATAATTGCTTATAATTTAAATACCATAGTTGAATCCTATAAGCTTTTAAGACAGTAATTGATCAGCTAACATGGTATATAAATATGGTTTAAAAAAAAAATTATGCACTCTATTTTTCAATAGGAGAAAACTAGGTTTTCATAATTGTGATATATCAAGCTCGTTCTTGAAGTTATTCACGAAGAAAACATTTGCTAATAAGAAATTGAAGTTTGTAGGAGTTGTCTTGACACTTTCAATGTAGTTAATTTTTATGACATACAAGAGTCAAATTAAAAATAAAATTTTCTTATGCACCGTATGATATCTTATCCGAATTGAATTCCTAACATCACCATTTTTGATGCGTGGCTTCAAAATTTCAATGGCAAGTACATTTTTCTTGTTTTCTTCTTCTTTCTTTCAATAACACTTCAAATACATAAGAATATTCTCACTTAGATTATGTAAAAAATGCCTATTATTCTTCAACTTCATGTATATGTCACGTCACATATTTTTAATTTGATTAAAATTATTTTTATATAAAAATCATAATTTAAAAATAAAAAATTATAAGCATTGATATTTAAATTTTATATTTATTTAATATTAATTCCTAAAATTAAATTAAATCTTAAATTCATAGATAATAAAACATAATTTATTTATAAAATTATTTGAGCTTTTGTAAGTTTGCTACTTCTAACCTTTATATATATATGTATATGTATACGTATATATGTATATATATTTCTTCACGTTGAAGAAAGAAGAAATTTATACGTGCAAACTTGCAAGTGTAATTGCGAAATAAACTATTTTATTTATAATTTTTTTGGATTTTTAAAGAGAATGACGAAAATTATAAATAATAAAATAGTAAATAATTATTGAAGGCAATCGAGGGAGTGCAATTTGCAAGAAGGGTGTCTTTCTGTCCATCATTATAAAAAGCGAAGTGGATTCTTCCCAAATTTTGATTGATTCGGCTGTCTTTGTTGACTTCAAGAAATTATAAAACTTTAGGGCTTCACAGACTCACAATTCCATTGATCTGTCCATGCCTACTGTTTGTCTTCCCTCGTTGAACCGCTTGACTTGAAAAAAAAAAAAAAGGAAAAATTAATTATATACGAGTTGAAATTTCCTCCTAAAGCTTAAAGTTTGTAATTTAAATAATTAATTTTTTTATTATTAAAAAAATGGACAGTACTGTTTTCATAAGCTAGCTAGCTAAGGTTGGTAGCAATGCTTAATTACGAATCAAAATGCAACATATGTTAAAATTAATTATGAGACTAATAATTTGTTTAGAAAGTTAATATAATCTTAAATGAACAGATCATTAAGTAATCGATATTGTTTATTATGCTATAGCAAACGTACAACTTCTCATTTTGTGATCAATGTATAAGACAAATATATTGTTTTATAATTGAATGTCACTTATTAATGAGTTGGATACATATTTAGCTCGCAAGTCCAGCATTGGATGTGAATATTGAAATCAACCAGACTCGAATCGTTATTTAATAAATAAAAAATTATTATTATTTAAACTTAAATTTTATTATAAAATATTATTAAAATTAATTATCTCACGTATAATAAATTTTTAATATTTTATAAATTTATATTTAGATTGAAATTTTTTATTTATTAGTAATTAATTTTAAATTTAATACTTAATGTGACATCAGAACCAAAAATTTTTTTAATTAATCTTTTCAATGCTTCTTTTATCTTTACACGCACATGATGGGGACTTTTGTTAAAATAATTATGTTCAGATTAAATTTTTTTACTTTCTGCTAATAATTTTAAATTAGATGTTTAATAAATATTAATATAAAATTATTTAAAAAATTTTTAATTTATATTTTTTAAGTAGTGTTGGACTTATTCAAACTTAATAAGTCAAGGTGGGCTTTAAACAAAAATTTTAAATATCAATCAGGGTTGAACCGATCTGATTCAAGAATATATCTACACTACTTACAGAAAAATTGAATTAGTTAACCATAAATAATTAACTTTCTACTAATATCACTCATTATTACTCATATTTCTATTTCTTTTTTATGCACACTACACAATTAAACTTTGAAATTCTTGATGATAATACGACAGTAAATTTCTGAATTTCCTCTTTTGACTGACTTTTTTTACCCCAAATGTCACTATGCATTGATGCTGCCTCATCGTCCATATTTTGTCCTTAACGTTTTGTAGTAGCTAAACGTGAAGAAAATAAGCTAATAACCAAAAAAAAAAAAATGGAAATATGGACGGTGAAATTATGGAAAAGAAAGAAGAAAAAAACAACTAACGTAATGGGGAAAGCGTTACGGTCGACCCCTTGATGTAACTTTTTTTGTCTATTTAAACAAACTCTGCATCTTAACAATGGCAAACTTGAGAGATTCAATGTCTGCTTGAATCTCTACTATTACTACCTCTTACACTACTATACAACAAGTCTAGCCTCCTTTTCTCTTTGCTTTTCTAGCTATCAAAGATGGCTGGGTTGGGAATAGAGAATGGTGTCGTTTCAACTCGACCAGTTATAGTAGACAACAAAACTCTTGCAGATTTTGAGCCTGCAAAGAAACCTAAAAGGAACAAATTCACTTTTGCTTGTGCCATACCTGCTTCCTTGGCTTCCATCTTACTTGGTTATGGTAAGTAGAGAACAGTTACATCTTTTTCCCATGAAAATTTGAAAAAGTTTGGATAAGTTTTTTGTGGTGATTTTTTTTTTTTTTTTGATAAGCAATTTCTTTGTTGATTGCATGAAATAGATATTGGAGTGATGAGTGGAGCTATTATATTCATAAAAGAGGAGCTCAAAATCAATGACGTTCAGGTTGAAATCCTTGTCGGTATCCTTAACTTGTACTGTCTTGTCGGTTCATGCGTTGCTGGTCGAACCTCCGACTGGATCGGCCGCCGTTACACCGTCGTGTTCGCCGCTGCCATTTTCTTTGTGGGAGCTCTCCTCATGGGCTTCGCTACAAACTACGATTTCCTTATGGTGGGTCGTTTCGTTGCTGGAATCGGCGTCGGCTATGCCCTCGTGATTGCTCCTGTTTACACTGCTGAAGTCTCCCCCGCTTCCTCTCGCGGTTTCCTCACCTCCTTCCCCGAGGTCTTAAAACCTTTGAAATTTACTTATAGTTAACTTACTATGATATATATTGTTTGATAGAAGCGAAGCTAATATGGTTTTTTTTTTTTTTTGGGGGGGGGGGGGTATAGATTTTTATTAATGGTGGTATATTGTTGGGGTACGTTTCGAACTATGCATTTTCGAAGCTGCCAACCAACGTAGGGTGGCGGCTGATGCTTGGCGTCGGTGCAATCCCATCGGTTTTATTGGCTGTTGGTGTTCTAGCGATGCCCGAGTCGCCGCGTTGGCTGGTTATGCAAGGCCGACTCGGTGAAGCCAAGACAGTTCTCGACAAAACTTCAGACACTAAAGAAGAAGCTCAGTTTAGACTCGGTGACATCAAAGAAGCAGCTGGAATCCCCCAAGATTGCAACGACGACGTCGTTCAGGTCCAAAAACAATCACACGGTGAAGGCGTTTGGAAAGAATTACTTTTATACCCCAAGCCTGCTGTTAGGCACGTGTTGATATGCGCCATTGGGATTCATTTCTTCCAGCAAGCGTCCGGCATAGACGCTGTCGTTTTGTACAGTCCAAGGATTTTTGCAAAAGCCGGGATCACGTCATCAAACGATAAGCTACTCGCCACCATAGCTGTCGGATTCGTCAAGACGATCTTCATCTTGGTGGCCACGTTTTTACTAGATCGAATCGGACGGCGTCCGTTGCTCCTCAGCAGCTTCGCAGGCATGGTGGCCTCATCGGCTACACTCGGACTGTCACTAACGATTATAGATCATTCGAAGGAGAAACAACTGTGGGCCATCGGATTGTGCATCGCGATGGTTTTGGCATACGTGGGGTTGTTCTCGATAGGGGCGGGGCCCATCACGTGGGTGTACAGCTCGGAGATCTTCCCGTTGAGGCTACGGGCGCATGGAGCGAGTATGGGAGTGGCGGTTAACAGGGTGACGAGCGGGGTAATATCGATGACATTTATTTCGTTGTACAAGGCGATTACCATTGGCGGGGCGTTTTTCCTATTCTCCGGGATTGCGGCAGTGGCGTTTTTCTTTTTCTATACGTGCTTGCCGGAGACTCAAGGGAAAACGTTGGAGGAAATGGAAGGTCTTTTTGGAAAATAGGTGGGATGGAGGAAAGAGGCTAAGAAGATGAAGATGGAGTCGAAGGATGTTAACGGTGACGGAAAAAGTAACGGTCAGATTCAGTTAGGAAATCTTACTACTAACGGCCGCTAAGGTTATATAGTGAGGGTAGTTTAGTAAATATATATGCGGTTAGTGAAGGAGTAGTTTTTTTTTTTTGTTCAAGGAAAATGAAGTTTGAGGTGTGAACCTTTGGTGGAAAAAAGGAAGAAAATTGTGCTTTTAAATTTTTAATGCAACGCAAAAGGAAAAACTACAATTTCTGTTAATGATTTGCAAAATAAAATAGGAAGCTCCAATAATTGTGGGGGTAAAAATGTAGAGACAGTAGGGGTTACACTTTACAGATACATCTGATCTGACGGATGGCATTTAGCAACGAGTGGACGTTTTCTATATGGATGATATTCTAATTTGTCCTTTGGCTGTGCTTTTATGGACGTGTATATATAAAATATGACATCAATGTAATATAAAAAAAAATATATATAAATAATATTAATTAAAATTTTAATAATAATTATATATAAATTTAATTATATTAAAAAATATATTTTATGTTTGTAAGTGACAAAATATTATATATAATTTTTATATAAAATATAATATTTTATATAATATAAATATACGAATCTATTGTACCTATAATTTTACGAATAGGTTTGCAATAATTTCAATTTTGAAAAAAACTTTCTAACATTACTTTTTGAGCTTAGCATTTTCAGTTTAAGATCATGTCAAAGTAATGACACTTATTTTCTTCCTACTGATCTGATAGAACAACGCATTGCTACTTCTATCATCGGACGACTCCTCTGGCCTATCATGTTAAACAAAATGAGCCTAACATATAGAAAGGCAACCAATATCTTCAGTACAATCAAGAAACCGAGTCAGTCATTAACATCTGTACCCCGTGGATCTTCAGCTGAAGATCCAGAGTTGCAATAATCGAACATTTTCTTGGTGAGTCAGCCACTAAATGACGAATTTAATACTTGTATACAGTACAAAAATTGCTGTTTAAAACAGCAACCGTTCCTCGTTGCTCATTCAGACAATTAATTTCATGGCTGTATTTTTACAAACCTAACAAGGATATCCACCACCAGGTTACAAAGAACTCTCTTGCCATTTTGACTTTTGACAACAATCTCTCCTTAAATATCAACTTGGGTGTGTCGTGTGAGCCGCTTCTATTATAATTCCTAGCATTGCTTTGGTGCAATTTTCTCAAGAAAATTGTAACCACAAGGGAAAAATAATTACTATAAAATTACAAAGAATAATCACGTACATTTAAAGATGCTATTCCCGTGACTTTACTTCTCAATGCCTTGCTGCAGATACTGTATTAGGTCATAGCCAGCAGTCGTCCACTTGTTGTAGGCATCTGCGCAGACACTTTTCATGAAAATCGCAGCCTCACGCTCACTCATCTCGGGATGAAATCTCTTGGGAAGATTTCCAATGGGATCGCCCCTGCTGAAGCAGGGCAATCCACTGTCAAGCATAAGCAATACAGCGTTGATGATCCCATTCATATGGCGGCGGGCAGCAAGGTATACCTTCACACACAAGCTGTGAACATTTGACAAAGAACAACTCAAATGACTTGAATAAGGAAAAACGGGTATGCAGAAAAAAGATAGAAGGATAAAATCAAGCAAAGTAATTACCTAACAAAGTGGTCCCAAGTTTCACTTTTCATAACCCCTGATGGGTCTAATAATTGAGTCATCTCATGGCTCAACTTGAAATGCGCACTCTCAAACCGCATATTTCCACCAGGTGATGTTTCCAAGATGAAACCAAAATCAATATGAACAAGCCTCCCTGCACTGTATTGACATGCATATCAAAAGATACATTGAGTTTTTCCTTCTTTCCTTTTTCCAACTGGAGAGGGGGTTAGGCCAAAATTCATCTTTGGTATTGCAAATAGTGAAATGTGATGGTTTATTATTTGGTTACAGAACCTGTCACTTATTTTGGGTACCTTAATCTATTTACCTGCATAAATTTGTTATAATCGTACATGGGTCCAGCACCCTCTTAGATCTCAACACTCTAGTATAGAAAAAGGTTTTTATTGTTGAAGACCAATAAAAAGCTTCAGAGAGAGAAAGACCCACTCACAAATCCTTAGTGTTTCCTTCTTGGATTCCACTATTTCAAGTTTTCTAACAGCATATCAACTGAGAATGACAGGTTTTATTCTTATTTTTGTTTATAATTCATTCGTATATGAACTCATTAGTGCAATAGATATTCATAGTTTTTTTTTTTAGAACCACTCCTAAGTGCTTTCTTGGCATCCGCAAATTTAGGTTCTTCAAAAGCAAATAATCTGACAACACCAGGTTTGGTTTATATTTTTGTTTATAATGCATTTATATATGATTATGTGTTCCCGTCACTAGTGCAATAATTGTTCATAGTTTTTCCAACAGAAGTATAATGATTTCACACAGATTTGAGGACCTAACGAGGTTCCACAAACCATCTGGTTATCATGTTTTCATATATGAATTATTTAAATTTAGCTATTCTACCAACCACAGCTTACAATTTCTAAAGTCAAGGAACTAGCAGAACCATACTTGTCAAAAAGAAGGTTGCCATTGTGTCGATCCTTTGGTTGAAGTAGAGGGCTTGCTACAGCATACCCTGCACTGCTAATTATAAAGTTTCTGCGTGCAGCTTCAAAGCTAGGAGAGCCAACAGGCCCATAATCCTGTTGAAAAATCTCATACAAACCACCATCATTTGTTTCACCCATCTGGCTTCTACTTCGTGTATTACGCACAATCTGCACCAAAGGAGAAAAAGAGAACTTTAAGCGAATTTTGAAATGCTAAATTTTGAAAAATGCACAATGCTAAATTTTGAAAAATGCACAATGCTGCGGTATCCACACAATGAAAAATGTAGAATGACTCGATTTTTTTTAATAATACTTAATCCGGCCAAATTTGAAACTCAATTTTTTTTTAAAAAAAATCAAACTTATAAAATCGAATCGAGTCGAAACTTGTCAGGTTCGGATTGGACTACAAATCTTAAGATCGCCTTTAAATACAGAAGATCATACAAACACATTCGAAACTCCCAACCCTCCACATTTTCATGCATTATCCGAAAAAACATAATGATAATATATATATATATATCATACTGTTTACAAGCAATCCAATTAAGCACTATCTTGGATTCAGGCACATGAATTTGCTAACTAAATTGTAAACTTTTTACCAACTGTAGCAAAATGAAAATCTATAGCACTAATCCAATCGCCCGCCCGCCCGCTCTACAAAGCAAAAAGTTAGCAACCCTTTTCATGATGCATTGGAAGAAAACTTTTTTGAAATATGATTGGTAAGGAAAAGTCTCTGGTCTCTTTCAACAAGGTTAGATCAACAGAATCCCCCACTTCTATATAGGATACAGTGATCATATATAAGATGCTACTACATCATGGAAACATTAAAGTTATCAAATTTTCCTAAAAAAAATGCAAACATTGGTGTCTGGTTTTCTATTTTCTTGTGATTGTAATTATGACGTGATTGTGATGCAGTGATGTAATAATTGTTACTAAAGATGGCCGAGTTGAAATAGATTTTTGTTCAATCTAAATTTGATCCGATTTATTTTTTTTTTATATTTAAATTCGAATTTAATTTGATTTGATATTTTATAAAATTATATTTGATTTAATTCGAAATTAATAAAATATTATTTTAAAATATAAAATATTATTTTTAATATAAATATAAAATAAATAAATATAATAAATTTAAATTTAAATTTAAATAAATAATTAAAAAATAATTATATATATTAGGTCAAGCGGGATGGAGCAAGTTTACCAAAAATTTGATATCGATTTTGTTCTACTAGACTCGAAATTCAATTAAAAAAAAACCGATCTTAAAAATTTAAGTCGGGTCAAAAAAAAAAAAGGATTGAGCTATCATCTTTAATTTGACAATGACAAACAATACAATAAAGGCATGAGAAGAACAAATGTAGGCATCCAAAAAATTGGAGCAAATGGGTACACATGCATGGTGTTGTGATATCACTCTCAGTGACAATATGTTGAGGAATTATTTGTCTGTGTTACTTTCTGATTCATGAACCACAAATTTTTGTTGATGAAAACTGAATGAAATTGACAATACTTTATGGATGAACAATGAAAAGAAAATGTAGACAGAAAATGTTGTCTAAACTTGTTCAAATTGATAAATCAATCGACATTATTTTTTTTTTTTTTTGTCGTGGAGTGAATGACATAAATATTAATTATTTGCAGTGAATATTGGTGACCCAAACTTGATTTTTAGTTTCTTTACCTATAATATTGAACATGGAAGACAGCCAAAAAGTGTCCTCATTAATATTATCTTCAATGATTCGATTAATTTTTTAAAATGGTTCATTTATGTTGACTTTCCTTCCAATTTCCTTGTTAAATTAGAGCTCGAGCCCTTATCTCTAACGCTCAACTTTTAATTCGGCTCATGGAATGAGAAGTTCATATTAAATTGCAATATTGAAGAGAGAGAGAGATTCGACTGATTGAAAAATGTCCACCCTTTTGTTGAGCCAAGCCATGGCGCCAACAAACCCATAGTTCATCCACAATTGCAGCCAAGGGTGCCATGCATGGGAAGACAAATTGACTAAACGCGTAGGAAGTCAAATTCTAAATCACACGTCTCTTGGAAAGGGGGAGGGCCTGGTTGGTCCTAAACCTGCTCCTCGGTTGGGAAACCCGTTCGAATTTAAAAATTTGTTTGAAATTTTAAAAAGTTTCGACATGAATATTAAATTCGTCAAAAAAATTTTGATAAAAAAAAATAAATTTGAGTTTTATTATTTAAGGCCTAAGTTTAGCTCAATTTGACTCGAAAATTAAAAAATATTTTATAATAATGGGATAAAATTTATTTACTTTATATTTTATAATGGGTAAGGATAATTTGTTTTACTACACACAATAGAATGAAGTCTAAATTTTTTATACAAAACATTAAAATAATAAATTAATTTTAAATTATATTCAACAAAATTAAATTGAATTCAAGTTAAAATGACTTATAAATTTAATTAAAATTAATTAAATTAATTAAATTAATAATTTATTAAAAAAATATATTTTTTTAATTTTAAATATTAGTACTTTTGGTGGGTTAAGACTTTATTATTACATATAAAAACGAGTTTAGATAGAAAATGAAATTCGAAAAATCAAACCAAGTAAGCCCTGAGTTTACTTAAAATGTTGAAATATCATACCATGTGCGACCTAAACCCGATCCAATCTGACCCATGAACTAAGGATGTAAATGATATATTAGTACTCGCAAGTTATTCGAATTTGATTCGAATAAAACTTGAATTCGGTTCAATTATTATCGAGTTGAACTTGAACTCAAGTAGCTTGACTCATCGATGAGCCAAGTTCAAGTATTCTTATATCCAGTTCGAACAGCTCACGAGTTTAATGTAATTTTTATATTTAAATATATTTTTATTATTTTAATTAATAAAATATCTCGAACTCGAGCTTGAGCTCGAATACAAATAATTGAGTTTTTGTCGAATATAAGAATCGGGTTTATTTTTACATGTTAATCGAGCGTAATTGAATAAATTCGAGTAGCTCGATTTCTAAATCAAGTCGAGTTCGAGCTAAAAAAATAAAACTCAATTGAATTCAAGTCGAATTTCGAACCTTAAATTTTGAATCGAATTCGAGCTTGAACTTAATATTATATCGACTCAAACTTAATCAATTACATTCTTACCATGAACAGCTCTAATTGATCCCATTGAGAGTTGAAGACTCCAAATCCACTTGGTAATAGCGAACAAACAAAGAGAAAAAAATTAATTTAATTGGTTAATATAATTATTTTTAAAATATAATAGTTAATAAATTTATAATTCAAATTTTAACATTTATAATATTTTCTTCTATATAACCTCTTAAAAGGAACCTCTAGTGCACTTAGATTTTTGCTCTTCATACTTTTTTAAAAAATGATTTAATTATTTTTTCACTTTTAAAAAATTCAAAATATTCAAAATTTTCATATTTGATTAGTTATTTAAACATAAAAAAAAACCCTAAATTTATAATCATAAATAAAAAAGAAATTAGTTAAGAAAAAAAAATCTTATGTATTGAAAATTTTTGCGACATTAAAAAAACATCATTCGTTTCAAATAATTATAAGTTCATTTATAATTTGATAGAAAAATTATAACTTTAATAAAAAAGCACCTATTTATATCTTGTGTGTCTTTGAATTTCTTTTTAATTTCAACAATACGAGGGAGAGAAAACCACCAATGTTCCTAATGAGAATTTTAAACCCCGTAAATGATGTTTCTAACGATAAAAACTTTTAAAAATTTTCGGATTTACAAACTTGAAATCTTTTAAAAAATTTTGGATACGAGAATCTAAAAATTTTTAAAAATTTAAGATTTGTATATTTAAAATTTTTTAAAAAGTTTTGAATTTATATATCTAAAATATTTTAAAAGTTTTTTTTTTGCAAATTCAAAGAATTTTAAAAGCTTTTGAAAAAAAAATTATTTTAAAATAATTTTGAAAAAAAAAGGACATAAAATAAAAAAAATGGTGGTGCAAATAGAAGCCATTGTATTAGAAAAATAAATAAAGAATGACAAGGATTGCTGCAGCGCCCATTGCTATTTTGGAACTTTGGAGGAGCATCGGTGTAGGGTTAGAAGATTACATGCCATCAATTTCCATGAAATGTCTCCATTGAATATTTTGTGGGGAGGCAATTTATTATTATGAAGATAAGTATGTATGATAACTACATGAACCATGTGGACAGTGATCAGTAAGCATAAAAAAAAAAAAAAGTTTATGTTATGTAATTCAACAGAAATGTATTCTCACCTTTATCCTATAGGTACAAAGGGAATATCAATATGTTTAATATGTTGAATGTTTAAAATATGCAAAAGAAAATTTCCAATATTGATATTGAAATATACTAGCAGTGCACTTTTTAGATTATTATATTAAGTAAATGTATTTTTCTATGCATTAATTCATCACATTAATTATTAATTACTGTATTTAATATAAAATATTATTATAAAATAACATTTTAATTAACTTTAAAGAGAGTTCTTAATGAAATTAATAGCAAAATCCAAACAGATGATTTTTAACCAAAAATTATGCATTAAAAATAAAATGATAAGTATAAATTTGAAATTTACTATAATTGATTTATGTAATTATTTTTTAAAAATATAACATTCGAATATCTTAATTATAAAATCTCAATTCTTATAATTTTTTTAAATTTTAAAATTAAGACTATTTATAAAAAAAAAATAAAGAAGATGTTTCTTTTAAAACTAATCATAAAATAAACAAGTTTTAAAACATTTTTTATTGACCAGTGCAATGCTTTACCAATAAGTGTGTGTGAATGCAAATGCAATGCTATGGTCACAGTAAGGAGAACACTTACGAAATTTTAAAATCTAAGTTCGGACCTAAAATGGGCCAGATAATTGCTACGGAACTGACAGACTGATAAATTTTGTCTAGTTTGACGAAGGACATTGCTTAGCCTTCAGTGACCAGGGGTAAATGCTCTGGCAAATTTTACGCCTTTGAATTGAAAATTACGACGTTTTCAAAGTATTTTAAGTTTTTTATTTGGTCAATTGACTGCATACTTGAAACAAGCAACTGTCCTCCATATCCCTTGTCCTATTTCAACTTTTAAAATTTAAAAACTCGACTAATAATAAATTAACTAATGAATGTTAAAAAGATAAATCACATATTAAGTCTATATAAGAGTATGTTAAAAAATTTATATAAATATATTAAACATCATTTGAACTTAAAAATTTATGTTATTAAATTATTAGATCATTCATGTATATATAATACATTTTATTTAAATTTATTAATAATATGAGATTTTTTACTCTCATGTGAATCATATTTCAACAATCTCTTTTTTACTTGTGAGTTCTAATCAAATCTCACTTCAACTCTATCGTATGAGTAAATCCTATCAATATTTCATTTGACCAGGTAACTTTATATCTTTAGTATGCTTTTTGGGTAAAGGTACAGTACTCAACCTGGGTGCCTAGGTTGTCTCAGTAGTATTTCAAGCTTATACTTTATATTAACTCAACATATCGTCCATTGAATGTTTCGTTTATATTTATTATCATATATTCGTTACATTAAAATTGAATTTTTTAATACTGGTGTTTTAGCACACAAAATTGATGGACACGTCCAACTTTCAATATGCTAATAATCTCTTTTAATATCGATATTTGAGTACATAGAGTTGATGGATGCGGTTAACCTCCAATCTGCCAACAATTTCTTCCTCATCAACATTATTGAAACTTAAATCCGTGACTTTTGACTCTGATACTACTTGTTAGAGAGATGAAGCACACTTGAAATTCATGAGAATATACCAAAAAGCTTATATATATGTTAGACACCACTTGAGTAAAAAAACTTAAATTATTAGATTATTGAGTTCTTCATGCATATGTAAGATATCTTATTCAGATTTTTTAATAATATGAAATTTTTTATTTATGTAAATCATAACCCAATAATAAATATATATAACATTCTTGGCTACAAAGAGTAAATTTTTAATTTAAAATTTATTTAAATAAATGATAAAATTAAAAATAATAATTATTGTTATTATAATTATGATTAAAAGAATTTATAAAAAAATTTATATTAAAATTTTTTTATTAAAATTAACATTTAATTTAATTAAAAGTATGATTAACTTAACTATATCATATTTTTAATGTGATAGAATATAAACTCCCACTTAATATTTTTCGCTTATACTTGAATTATTGGATCAATTAAGGACACAAAGAAAGCACTTGAGGCATTCAAAAAACAGAGTTCGAATTTTTATTTTCAAAAAAAAAAAAAAAAATCGTCCATCAATTTAAAAAAAATCCCAAACTCGAGCATTAAAATGACACGAGAAGCTAAATTAATGTCCATGTAATTGAAGTGGCTAAGATGTGTCCACGCCATTGAAAATGGGTTAATGGGAGATGGGCAAAATCGACAGTGCACCAAGGAAACTTAAAAAATGGTGGGGTGAAATGACAATGATTGGAGCCTGGAGTTCAGGAGCTTTACAAAGAGATTTTGCGGAGATATTAATGGCAGTTAAGCAAAATTCAAAGGCACGTGTATTGGACTAAGGAGGAAGCAAATTTCACCACTCCAATACTTCTAAGACCCCACCGGCTGGCCTTGCTTTGTCATTATCAAATTGATGCCCAATTCATTCTGATTAAGGCAACGTATTTTTAATTCCTGGATTTTATATATATATTTAAGAACAAAGTCATTTACGATAATGACTAATCAAACTTAAGAGTCTAATAAAGCATTTGATCATCTGCAAAGTTTACGTGGGAACACAACTTTTCAAAAGGATCTTAGAATGTATTCCACACTGATTGGCATTGCTTTGTCATAAGTAAGTAAAAGAAGAGCCTGACATTTTCTATCAAAATAAAAAAGCTGTTTGATACTTCAGAATCATTACTTGGAAAAACGTTAAACAATCAAATGACAAAAGTAGCTGAATTATTCCAAAATATGCCAATTATGTCCCTTTCTTTTTCCTCATCACTCATTTACTGAGTCAGGCATGTTGAATGAACAACCATGCATCTCCTTCCTTTTCACAGTTTCCTTTTATTTTAACTATTTTTTGCGAATCCTTGCACTCAATCTTCGTTTCTCTTTCACCTTTTCTTTTAACAAGTGGAAATAAACTTATTTATTTTAAAAAAAAGGAAAAAAATTTTTTTTTTGTGTACAATGTTAGTTATCAACTTGTTTGATTTATTTTTAGTCAATGCATCCAATTGTTGGGTGTTTATAAGCACCGATTAACATGATTACAATACTATTTTTGTTGAGAAAGATTGTGATATTTGTAAAATTTAAATTCGAATCCAAATAATTTCAACCTACATCTTCAAAACAAAAAATACTATTTTAAGACTTGTCTTTTTTTTTTTTTTTAATTTAATGAACTGTTTATCAAATTCATGAAGGATATTGCATTAATTGTAAAACTTATTCCCCCTTAATCAACATGATGATAATGATATACAATTGTTTTAGTAATTTATCCAAAAAGGAAACTCTTTGATCAATTTGGATGAGACAACATGGCCACCGACAAGGAAACATGGAGGGGGTGCAAGTTGAGAGCCAGACAAAATGAGGTACAGCTCAACTGAAGTTGTTTATTTAACTAATTTTTATATTATCTTAGATAATTTGACCATCACTATTTCTTTAAAATTTTGTAGATTTATTGGCTTATTAAAATTGGTGCTGCTTTGCCATTCTTTCGGTTCAATGTCTCCATCATTTGAAGTGCCAAATGGATTGGTAAAGAAAAAATTATAGTTTCTTCTATGTTTCTTACTATAAATTAATGTTGTTGGAGATGTGAAAAATGAGTCGAATATATGACAATTAAGTAGAATATTTAGTTTTTTTTTTTTACATTTTTTCTCTTTTCTTTTTCCTCACATTTTATATTCTTTTAAGAAAATAAAATTAGAGCATATATTTATGTTTTCCTAAAAGCAAAATCATAACAAAAAAAAATAGATTTTTGAGTTTGTTAAACATTTTATTTTTTATTATAAAATTGAGAAAATAATTAAGCAAATGAAATGATATTTTGAAGCATAGCAGCCCACCCTCACCCACCAAAAAAAAAAAAAAACAGTTCTTTGCTTAAAGAAATACCCAATAATACTTAATTTTTAAAAAAAAATTTAGATGCACTCATTTCACATGCTTACATAAAATTTTATTTTTCAATTTCTATTATTACTCATAAAAGTTTTATTAATTTTCATTTAAATTCCTAAAATAAAACTTAAAAAAATGAGTGAACGCATTATTTGAGTGTAATATATCAATGTGTGTAGCACTGTCTCATTTTTTAATTTATTATAAGAACAATTTTTTATATAAAAACAAAAGAATATCCAATAATACCAAAAACCCAGAAGAAATATCAAAATGAAATGATTTATACTCTTTGAAGATCCGAATCCCGAACGTGAACATAAGCGTGGGTCCAAAGGCTAAATTGAGAATCCAATATATCTGAACATATATAATCTATATGAAAGATCAAAGAAACGGCAGCAGGATCTCTTTGCTAATAAGAAATTGAAGTTTGTAGGAGTTGTCTTGACACTTTCAATGTAGTCAATTTTTATGACATACGAGTCAAATTAAAAATACAAATTTTCTTATGCCCCGTATGATATCTTATCCGAATTGAATTCCTAGCATCACCAATTTTGATGCGTGGCTTCAAAATTTCAATGGCAAGTAGATTTTTCTTGTTTTCTTCTTCTTTCTTTCAATAACACATCAAATACATAAGAATATTCTCACTTAGATTATGTAAAAAATGCCTATTAGTCTTCAAGTTCATGTATATGTCACGTCACATATTTTTAATTTGATTAAAATTATTTTTATATAAAAATCATAATTTAAAAATAAAAAATTATAAGCATTGATATTTAAAATTTATATTTATTTAATATTAATTCTTAAAATTAATTAAATTAAATCTTAAATTCATAGATAATAAAACATAATTTATTTATAAAATTATTTGAGCTTTTGTAAGTTTGCTACTTCTAACCTTTATATATATGTATATGTATATGTATATACATATATATATATATATATTTCTTCACGTTGAAGAAAGAAGAAATTTATACGTGCAAACTTGCAAGTGTAATTGCGAAATAAACTATTTTATTTATAATTTTTTTGGATTTTTAAAGAGAATGACGAAAATTATAAATAATAAAATAGTAAATAATTATTGAAGGCAATCGAGGGAGTGCAATTTGCAAGAAGGGTGTCTTTCTGTCCATCATTATAAAAAGCGAAGTGGGTTCTTCCCAAATTTTGATCGATTCGGCTGTCTTTGCTGACTTTAGGAAATTATCAAACTTTAGGGCTTCACAGACTCACAATTCCATTGATCTGTCCATGCCTACTGTTTGTCTTCCCTCGTTGAACCGCTTGACTTGAAAAAAAAAAAAGGAAAAATTAATTATATACGAGTTGAAATTTCCTCCTAAAGCTTAAAGTTTGTAATTTAAATAATTAATTTTTTTATTATTAAAAAAAATGGACAGTACTGTTTTCATAAGCTAGCTAGCTAAGGTTGGTAGCAATGCTTAATTACGAATCAAAATGCAACATATGTTAAAATTAATTATGAGACTAATAATTTGTTTAGAAAGTTAATATAATCTTAAATGAACAGATCATCAAGTAATCGATATTGTTTATTATGCTATAGCAAACGTACAACTTCTCCTTTCGTGATCAATGTATAAGACAAATATATTGTTTTATAATTGAACGTCACTGCTCCTCTGGATCACTTATTAATGAGTTGGACACATATTTAGCTTGCAAGTCCAGCATTGGATGTGAATATTGAAATCAACCAAACTCGAATCGTTATTTAATAAATAAAAAATATTATTATTTAAACTTAAATTTTATTATATAATATTATTAAAATAAATTATCTCACGTATAATAAATTTTTAATATTTTATAAATTTATATTCAAGTTGAATCTTTTTATTTATTATTAATTGATTTTAAATTTAATACTTAATGTGATATCAAAATTAAAATTTTTTTAATTAATTTTTTCAATGCTTCTTTTATCTTTACACACACATGATGTGGACTTTTGTTAAAATAATTATATTCAAATTAGATCCTTTTACTTATTATTAATAATTTTAAATTAGATGTTTAATAAATATTAATATAAAATTATTTTTAAAATTTTTAATTTATATTTTTTAAGTAGTGTTGGACTTATTCAAACTTAATAAGTCAAGGTGAGCTTTAAACAAAAATTTTAAATATTAATCAGGGTTGATCCGATCTGATTCAAGAATAGATCTACACTACTTACAGAAAAATTGAATTATTAACCATAAATAATTAACTTTCTACTAATATCACTCATTATTACTCATATTTCTATTTCTTTTTTATGCACACTACACAATTAAACTTTGAAATTCTTGATGAGAATACGACAGTAAATTTCTGAATTTCCTCTTTTGACTGACTTTTTTTACCCCAAATGTCACTATGCATTGATGCTGCCTCATCGTCCATATTTTGTCCTTAACGTTTTGTGGTAGCTAAACGTGAAGAAAATAAGCTAATAACCAAAAAAAAAAAAAAAAAAGGAAATATGGACGGTGAAATTATGGAAAAGAAAGAAGAAAAAAACAATTAACGTAATGGGGAAAGCGTTATGGTCGACCCCTTGATGTAACTTTTTTTGTCTATTTAAGTAAACTCCGCATCTTAACAATGGCAAACTTGGGAGATTCAATGTCTGCTTGAATCTCTAATATTACTACCTCTTACACTACTATACAACAAGTCTAGCCTCCTTTTCTCTTTCCTTTTCTAGCTATCAAAGATGGCTGGGTTGGGAATAGAGGATGGTGCCGTTTCAACTCGACCAGTCATAGTAGACAACAAAACTCTTGCAGATTTTGAGCCTGCAAAGAAACCTAAAAGGAACAAGTTCGCTTTAGCTTGTGCCATACTTGCTTCCTTGGCTTCCATCTTACTTGGTTATGGTAAGTAAAGTAGAGAACAGTTACATCTTTTTCCCATGAAAATTTGAAAAAGTTTGGATAAGTTTTTTGTGGTGATTTTTTTTTTTTTTTAATTTTGGATAAGCAATTTCTTTGTTGATTGCATGAAATAGATATTGGAGTGATGAGTGGAGCTATTATATTCATAAAAGACGAGCTCAAAATCAACGACGTTCAAGTTGAAATCCTTGTCGGTATCCTTAACTTGTACTGTCTTGTCGGTTCATGCGTTGCTGGTCGAACCTCCGACTGGATCGGCCGCCGTTACACCGTCGTGTTCGCCGCTGCCATTTTCTTTGTGGGAGCTCTCCTCATGGGCTTCGCTACAAACTATGCTTTCCTTATGGTGGGTCGTTTCGTTGCTGGAATCGGCGTCGGCTATGCCCTCATGATTGCTCCTGTTTACACTGCTGAAGTCTCCCCCGCTTCCTCTCGCGGTTTCCTCACCTCGTTCCCCGAGGTCCTAAAACCTTTGAAATTTACTTATAGTTTACTTACTATGATATATATTGTTTGATAGAAGCGAAAGCTAATATGGTTTTTTTTTTGGGGGGTATAGATTTTTATTAATGGTGGTATATTGTTGGGGTACGTTTCGAACTATGCATTTTCGAAGCTGCCAACAAACTTAGGGTGGCGGCTGATGCTTGGCGTCGGTGCAATCCCATCGGTTTTATTGGCTGTTGGTGTTCTAGCGATGCCCGAGTCGCCGCGTTGGCTGGTTATGCAAGGCCGACTCGGTGAAGCCAAGACAGTTCTCGACAAAACTTCAGACACTAAAGAAGAAGCTCAGCTTAGACTCGGTGACATCAAAGAAGCAGCTGGAATCCCCCAAGATTGCAACGACGACGTCGTTCAGGTCCAAAAACAATCACACGGTGAAGGCGTTTGGAAAGAATTACTTTTATACCCCACGCCTGCTGTTAGGCACGTGTTGATATGCGCCATTGGGATTCATTTCTTCCAGCAAGCGTCCGGCATAGACGCTGTCGTTTTGTACAGTCCAAGGATTTTTGCAAAAGCCGGGATCACGTCATCAAACGATAAGCTACTCGCCACCATAGCTGTCGGATTCGTCAAGACGATCTTCATCTTGGTGGCCACGTTTTTACTAGATCGAATCGGACGGCGTCCGTTGCTCCTCAGCAGCTTCGCAGGCATGGTGGCCTCATCGGCTACACTCGGACTGTCACTAACGATTATAGATCATTCGACGGAGAAACAAATGTGGGCCATCGGATTGTGCATCGCGATGGTTTTGGCATACGTGGGGTTGTTCTCGATAGGGGCGGGGCCCATCACGTGGGTGTACAGCTCGGAGATCTTCCCGTTGAGGCTACGCGCGCAGGGAGCGAGTATGGGAGTGGCGGTTAACAGGGTGACGAGCGGGGTAATATCGATGACATTTATTTCGTTGTACAAGGCGATTACCATTGGCGGGGCGTTTTTCTTATTCTCCGGGATTGCGACAGTGGCGTTTTTCTTTTTCTATACGTGCTTGCCGGAGACTCAAGGGAAAACGCTGGAGGAAATGGAAGGTCTTTTTGGAAAATTGGTGGGATGGAGGAAAGAGGCTAAGAAGATGAAGATGGAGTCGAAGGATGTTAACGGTGACGGAAAAAGTAACGGTCAGATTCAGTTAGGAAATGTCACTACTAACGGCCGCCAAGGTTATATGACGAGGGTAGTTTAGTAAATATATATGTGGTTAGTGAAGGAGTAGTTTTTTTTTTTTTTTTTTTTCAAGGAAAATGAAGTTTGAGGTGTGACCCTTTGGTGGAAAAAAGGACGAAAATTGTGCTTTTAAATTTTTAATGCAACGCAAAAGGAAAAACTACAATTTCTGTTAATGATTTGCAAAATAAAATAGGAAGCTCCAATAATTGTGGGGGTAAAAATGTAGAGACAGTAGGGGTTACACTTTACAGATACATCTGGTCTGACGCATGGCATTTAGCAACGAGTGGACGTTTTCTATATGGATGATATTCTAATTTGTCCTTTGGCTGTGCTTTTATGGACGTGTCGATATAAAATATGATAGGTAACATGACATCAATGTAATATAAAAAATATATAAAAATAATATTAATTAAAAATTTAATAATAATTATATATAAATTTAATGATATTAAAAATTATATTTTATATTTGTAAGTGACAAAATATTATATATAATTTTTATCTAAAATATAATATAAATATATAAAATATAATATTTTATATAATATAAATATACGAATCTATTGTACCTATAATTTTGCGAATAGGTTTGCAATAATTTCAATTTTGAAAATAACTTTCTAACATTACTTTTTGAGCTTAGCATTTTCAGTTTAAGATCATGTCAAAGTAATGACACTTATTTTCTTCCGACTGATCTGATAGAACAACGCATTGCTACTTCTATCATCGGACGACTCCCCTGGCCTATCATGTTAAACAAAATGGGCCTAACATATAGAAAGGCAACCAATATCTTCAGTACAATCAAGAAACCGAATCAGTCATTAACATCTGTACCCCGTGGATCTTCAGTTGCAATAATCGAACATTTTCTTGGTGAGTCAGCCCCTAAATGACGAATTTAATACTTGTATACAGTAAAAAAATTGCTGTATAAACCAGCAAACGTTCCTCGTTGCTCATTCAGACAATTAATTTCATGGCTGTATTTTTACAAACCTAACATGGATATCCACCACCAGGTTACAAAGAACTCTCTTGCCATTTTGAGTTTTGACAACAATCTCCTCAAATATCAACTTGGGTGTGTCGTGTGAGCCGCTTCTATTATAATTCCTAGCATTGCTTTGGTGGAATTTTCTCAAGAAAATTGTAACCATAAGGGAAAAATAATTACTATAAAATTACAAAGAATAATCATGTACATTTAAAGATGCTATTCCCGTGACTTTACTTCTCAATGCCTTGCTGCAGATACTGTATTAGGTCATAGCCAGCAGTCGTCCACTTGTTGTAGGCATCTGTGCAGACACTTTTCATGAAAATGGCAGCCTCACGCTCACTCATCTCGGGATGAAATCTCTTGCGAAGATTTCCAATGGGATCGCCCCTGCTGAAGCAGGGCAATCCACTGTCAAGCATAAGCAATACAGTGTTGATGATCCCATTCATATGGCGGCGGGCAGCAAGGTATCCCTTCACACACAAGCTGTGAACATTTGACAAAGAACAACTCAAATGACTTGAATAAGGAAAAACGGGTATGCAGAAAAAAGATAGAAGGATAAAATCAAGCAAAGTAATTACCTAACAAAGTGGTCCCAAGTTTCACTTTTCATAACCCCTGATGGGTCTAATAATTGAGTCATCTCATGGCTCAACTTGAAATGCGCACTCTCAAACCGCATATTTCCACCAGGTGATGTTTCCAAGATGAAACCAAAATCAATATGAACAAGCCTCCCTGCACTGTATTGACATGCATATCACAGATACATTGAGTTTTTCCTTCTTTCCTTTTTCCAACTGGAGAGGGGTTTAGGCCAAAATTCATCTTTGGTATTGCAAATAGTGAAATGTGATGGTCTATTATTTGGTTACAGAACCTGTCACTTATTTTGGGTACCTTAATCTATTTACCTGCATAAATTTGTTATAATCGTAAATGGGTCCAGCACCCTCTTAGATCTGAACACTCTAGTATAGAAAAAGGTTTTTATTGTTGAAGACCAATAAAAAGCTTCAGAGAGAGAAAGACCCATTCACTAATCCTTAGTGTTTCCTTCTTGGATTCCATTATTTCAAGTTTTCTAACAGCATATCAACTGAGAATGACAGGTTTTATTCATATTTTTGTTTATAATTCATTCGTATATGAATATGTGCTCCACTCATTAGTGCAATAGATATTCATAGTTTTTTTTTTAGAACCACTCCTAAGTGCTTTCTTGGAATCCGCAAATTTAGGTTCTTCAAAAGCAAATAATCTGACAACACCAGGTTTGGTTTATATTTTTGTTTATAATGCATTTATATATGATTATGTGTTCCCGTCACTAGTGCAATAATTGTTCATAGTTTTTCCAACAGAAGTATAATGATTTGACACAGATTTGAGGACCTAAAGAGGTTCCACAAACCATCTGGTTATCATGTTTTCATATATGAATTATTTAAATTTAGCTATTCTAGCAACCACAGCTTACAATTTCTAAAGTCAAGGAACTAGCAGAACCATACTTGTCAAAAAGAAGGTTGCCATTGTGTCGATCCTTTGGTTGAAGTAGAAGGCTTGCTACAGCATACCCTGCACTGCTAATTATAAAGTTTCTGCGTGCAGCTTCAAAGCTAGGAGAGCCAACAGGCCCATAATCCTGTTGAAAAATCTCATACAAACCACCATCATTTGTTTCACCCATCTGGCTTCTACTTCGTGTATTAGGCACAACCTGCACCAAAGGAGAAAAAGAGAACTTTAAGCAAAAACTTCATTACAGTACTCTAGGAACAGTTGTTCAGTTCTTTTCAGCAAGATGACACATGCACAAATGACTCCACCAGTAAACCAAACCACATTGTCATATTTGTCCATATAGCAGACATTATTGGGAGAGCAAGACAAAAATAGCAGTGGTAATCCCTAAATTCACTTTACACAGCCTTTTTAAAAAGTCACTGCCTGTTGCCTTTGTAAAAGTCTTAAGACAGACAAATGCAAGAATGACAACAGTAAGACCACACACCCTAAAACTCCTGAGTGGTGGGAGCATTATATTCCCTCTAAGTTCTTTTTCCTCATTCTGTTTAGCTGTTAAAGTTATAGATTAGGTATTTCCAAAATTATCACAAGAGAAATGAATTCCTTGGCTAGTGTTGCAATCTTAATGTACTTAATGAAAAAAAAAACAGAATTAGAAGTGTAATACACATAAAATCTTAGCAGAATACAAGATATACTCACCTCAATTATACCTCTCTCCGGACCGGTTGGGAGAACACCATAGGGAAATAAATAGAGATTAAGTCCAACTGCTGTAAATATGTCTCTTAGAAGGGCTATCACTTGAAGAGCAAGAACATCTTGTCGACAATCATCTCCAACCTTGAATAAAAATTCAATTTCATAAAAATGGCAACACGGCTTTATGTAAGAAATCAGGACCATACAATTTGACCAGCAAAACAAAAAGGTTAAACAAGTACAATTTTCAAATCTGGGACATATATTAGGAACTGAAAATCCAATAACTAGAAAAAGTACATAAATTCAAACGTAATCTTAATTAGAAAAAGAGAGCTGTGCTTTGTGTCTTCCAGCAGAATAAAAAAAAATCAATTTCTATATCAAAATCTAAAACTCGCATAACATCCTGAAACCAAAGAAACCGCCTTCAAGAGCTGGAGGATACTCACGGTGTCCTTTTTCTTGTGTGGGAGAAACAAAGGGGGGAAGAAGGCCCCAGAAATAGTATGAGTCTATGAGAGCAATCCCACAATTAAGGGTGAACAAAAACAACTTCAGGGGTTTTCTGGTTTTTCCAAAGTATCGGTACAAGATAGAATTTTGTGTTTGCAATTCAAACCAGTCTTTTTTGTCCAACTCAAACACAAGTTTACCTTGAAAATGCAAGCCTGGGGTTTTATGTCATTCTGGTCACCATCCCGATCAACCACATTAAATGTGATCATAATAGGAACTTTTGCTGCCGATTGTAAGGGTATTCCACTATCAACTTGAATACCCCTAACAAGCTTATTAGGAGCTGTTGGCAAATAAAGGTCCTCTCCCTCCATTTCAATTTTCTCTAACTCTCTGTAATAATTGCAAGCATGTCATCACCAATTTTAACGGCAAGATAGAAATAAGACATGACACAAACATAACCATTAAGAGATAGAGATATACTTCTGGATGCCAGCCCGGCGTTCCTCCTTTGGAAGGGGAAATAGGACACCAGAAATGGATGTAACTTGGTCAAAGAAATCAAATTCTCTTTGAAACAAGTCACAGGCCTTGGGTGTGAAACCATCGATAATATGTTGTCGAACAATTGGCAACAGTGCAAGAAATGAACTATTCTGGAATAAGAGAATGTACACAAGTCAATGGTCAAAGAATGTGAGAGGATAGCAAAGTACTTCACAACTTTACGAGTTTTGCAACAATTAATGGTATCTGAACCATCATGTTAACCCAACCTTCAACAAAAAACTCAATGCCATCGGAACATTTCCCAATCTGTGATGAGTCACTGCATAGCAAGACATTCTCTTAACATGATAGAGCAATGCTTACCCATACCACACCCTTAAGTCTTATTGAACCATTAATCAACATCCAATCCAACCTGATTATAGGCTTCTCACTAGCTGTAATCAATCAAAACCTAGTCCTGATTGACAAAGATTCTCGTGAATCAACCAGTTCTTGACTTAGGTATCACTTGGTTGTTGCTTTTACCATACATACATACATACATACATACATACATACATACATACATACATATATATATTTCTCCTTTTAGATTAAGTAAAACATGTTTGGATATAAAAGCAAATAAAAATGAAGAATTAAAAATTAGAAAAGTAGCTATATTTAAGAACAAAATGCATGATTTTACTTTTTATAAAAAACAGTTTTGTAGAATTTATGTCTCAATTGGATCATTTTTTAATTTTTAACCAAAAAGCAAAGGCAAAAGCAAGAATCAGACAAAGCCTCAATTAATTGGAAATTGGAGATTTGTAGAGAACTGATGCTAATTTGAGTTAATCAATTAATTTCTGACCAATAGTAGACAAAGGATACTTGATAAAGAGAGCCACTGACATCATTCTTGACAGAAGGCATACCATTTTTCTTTTGGGTCTAGAGCTAGATTGCAATTTTACCATTCTATATATCCATGTCATCAACAAATTAGCAAACTTCCTTTTTTCTCCTCATTGCAACAAAGCCCCTTTTTATAGTCAACTTCCAGAATGTATAAAAAGAATTTTTTAATTACTTTGTCGTTATCATACTTTTCTCTAATTTTTCATTCTTATTTTCTTAGACTATATAGAACAGGATGCTTATGACATCACATTGTGCAGTCATTCAACCCCAATACACCGACCATCAGTCCTCTAAACCACAACCCAGTCAACTTTACAAGCCAATGTGCAGTCCTGCTTTCCAATCATTAAATCAAGTTCTAACAACCTTTCAAGAAAAAGAGAACACTGAGATGGACAAACCTTTGCACTTGCATCTTTCCCAGGTTCACATGTCTCACCCTGCCATTACAAAGTAAGGACTCAGGACTTACTTATGATCATAAAGGATGTAATGTAAAGTGAAGATGATCGTATATTCCCTCACAAACCAACTGAAAAAGCATACAATCTAATTGAGGAAAAATAAAAAAATTTCACACCTGCAGATGCCATATTAGAATATGTGCAAATATGTCACTTCTTTGAGCTGCTCTAAGCAAATACCCTTCTACTAACCTCTGCAAAATGGAAGAATCATTAATGAAAAAAATTAAGAAGTGTGAAAAACACTACAACATGGTGTAAGCAACAAGATAATTTAGGTCTGCAATTATGGCAATTAGGAAGGACTATCCCAACCTTCAACCCTGATAACCAAACACTTGTTGCATCCAATCGATTCAAGTTCCAATCATTTCAAAACATATATTAAAATTACACAACGCTAATCAGATTAAGGTCATTTTGGTGGTCTTTGGGGAGGAGAAAAAATCAGATTCATACCAAATGCTAAATTTTGAAAAATGCACAATGCTGCCGTATCCACACAATGGTTAATTGCAGTCATAGAGGCAATGTTGATTGATCACTTAGTAAAAAGGAAACATCATGCTCAAATTGGTTTGATAGGGAATGCAATTTCTCAACCTAACCTAAATATAACCACCAAGCAAATACACCTATGACATATCCTATCGTCAGATAAACTTCCTAGCATTGCACCTCAACAACAAAAGAAAAAATATAAATAAAATAAATACTCATCTTTTTTTATCACTCACCCCTTCATCATATCGCAGAGCTTGCACAAGTTGTGGCATGAAGAAGGTTACACGTTCAGGAGGATAGGACTCCAACACCCTTAGAACATAAGCCATGACACGTGGATGACCCTTATATACAGGAGTAAGGAATTCGAGAGCTTGTGTGATTGAACAAGCAGCCCAGTGAGGAAGTTGTTGCAAAAGTGCTGAATTTTCATCAACTGCCTTTGGGGTAACAAAATATGGCAATGCCTCAGGTATACAGTGGATGTCCAATATATGTGACTGCGTGAGAAATGTCAGGAAATCAAGAAGCAAATCAACTAAGATGCCATGCTAAAAAAAAAAAAATTAAAACAGTAGAAGCAGAAAAGCAGAAAGAAAAAATCAATGAGCGTTCCTTGAATGCTCAGCCTAATAACCACAATAACAGTGTGATAACAGAATGATGACCATCTCCTTACCACCTAAATAATTAATAGCCATACAGTATTTTAGAAGTTTCATTTCTTCGCCATTCCAATTCCAGCTCCTCTGCATAAGCAAAGCATACCTGGACTAGCTGAGTTATCTCAGCCTTCAGATAAGTGTTTGTTGGAAACCTTGAGGCCAAGGAAAAAGCAATTCGAGGATCCACTGAGAAAGCAGTCCTGGCATATTCAATCCATTTGTCTGTGCTGATTTTGGGCCGAGAAGATATGCCTTCCCTGAATATAAAGATAAATACAAACAACAAAAATTGACTACAATCATGAAGACATTAATGCAACAAAAGGATGCCAAAAAATATATAAGACCAAAATATCACAAATATATTCTGCTGAAAAACGAAAATACTTTGAAAGAGGTTGTGCCCAAACTTCAACCCTATCAGCTTCATGCTGGCATAGCATTAGAAGCAGCTGCTTTCTTTTTTCTCTTCCCACAGCATAGTTGTCCATCTGGCCCCAGACCGGGTGATAATGATCATTCTGCAAATGTTTAACCAACTTTAGAATTAACCAGCACAACCGGCTCATAAAATTCATATTACAACAGAAAATACATACGATCAGAATGTCTTTAATGAAGGAAGAAACATTTGAAAACCACAGTGGCTGAAAGATGACCATCTTACCGCATCAACCAAAGAGTTCCCATTCTCACTTGTACCTCCCTTGGAATCAGATTGCAGAGAATCTACCCTCTCATTCGAAAGATAGTGAACAAAAACGGAGACAGATTGAGCCTCACTCTGAGCAAAATTTATATTGTTTATGTCATACCACTCAGGCTCATAGGCAAACCAGCCCAAAGAGGCCCTGCATGCACCAAAAACAACTTTAAGTACATTTGCAAAGGTATGCCACTTAAGCAAGAATTGAATATTGGAACACATATAAATCGCCTGTTGCCGTGGCAATGCCAAACAAATACAAGAAAAACAGTGTATGTGTAAGAGTTTGTGTGTGTGTGTGTGTGTGCATAACAAACACATATGAGGAAGCCTAGGGGCGAAAGAGGATTTTGAACCTTAAAAGCCTTACCTCTATTAAGCAGGTATTACAACCACTAGGGCAACCCTTGGTTGTTGAATCCTCCTTAATTTAATCAAACTAATCTAATCACTTAATACAAAAAGCTCAAAGTCCTTGATGGATTTGGAAACTCCATCTTCAATTGTATTTTTTTTCCAAATATCTTGACAAGCACCATTGGCAATGTATGTCTCACAAATGGAACTCATAAGCATGGCCAAACAGTCAGACACAGAAGCTATGTAAATTGGTATAAATGTCTTGGTCTGATAGCAAAATATAGATAAACATGGACCACCAGTTTGAAATCCATCTTTTGGCACAAAGATGTCTTAATGGTGAAAACTAAATAAAATGGAAAATGAAGTCTCAGTGATTATCAAATGCATAGCAATATCCCAACTGGAACAATTATAACAGTGGTCTTCTAATACACACACATTATATCCCTCTTTTGGGCAATAAAAACTTCCATAGGCCATACATAATAATCATTCTTTCAGTGCAATAACAAGTTCAATAGCACACTTTTTTTGAAGTAATACAAGGGTAAATGATATATCTATATATATGTATATGTATGTGCATGTGCGTGCGAGCGTGTGTGTAATATTTACTTAAGCAAAAACTGAAACAATGATTCTTAAGTTCTTTACTACAAGGGAAAAAAGCAATATTTAGAACAATTTTAGGAAAAAAGTCAATGACTTGTCCAAAAAGAAAATTAAAAGAAAAAAGAACTAAAAAGCTGTAGATTGAAAGTGAAAGAAAGAGAGCAAAAGAAAATGGAAATAAAGGTCAATGACTTGTCCAAAAATAAAAATCAAAGAAAAAAGAACTAAAAAGGTGTAGATTGAAATGAAAGAAAGAGAGCCAATAGCAGTTACCGGTATATTCTATCTTCCAACAGCTGAAGCCCAGTTCTAAAATTCTGCAAATTCCCTTGGGATTGGCACGAGCAAAGCTTAAGACCAAGAAGCATGAAGGTGAAGAAGGTGCCAGAGGCTGCCGGATGATGAGAAAAGTTCCAGGGAAGTTTGGTTGTTCCTTGCAACATCCGACCAAGGAGTAAGAGTTGCTCAATACTATTGTGACGAACTACCTATACAATCCATACAAGATAAAGAGATACAGTCAGAAAAATGAGTCGAATCAGCATCTATATAAAGTGATATTGACATAGTCAGAAAACAAGATAATAAATACCAAATGGGTGACAAAGAAACATGAACATAAATACATATACAGAAACATCACATCGAGATTATCCATTTCTATTCGAATCCAGTTTAGTGATAAACAATAAGCACAAACATTATGACATGGAAAACACTTGTGTCTGAGAGAGAATACAAATTATCTGTTACCTCAAAGCGGTCAATAAAAAACCCCAGCCACAATCTATGAGCAATTATTTGGTCAACAGGATTGATATCAGGCAGTGCCACTGGTTCCCCAGGGGCCAAGTGGGGCCTTAATTTTGCACCAGGTCCTGAGTATTTGACGTCAGAAGCAAAAAGACCTCGTTTTGTATCAATTGTCCATAACCATGCATCGACAAGTTCAGCAAGTACAAGAGACCCCAATTGTGGAGCAGCAGAAACGAGCCAAGTCCAGATGAAAACACCAGTCTCCATAGCATCAGGGGTAGAAATATAAGCTGGACACCAGCAGAGAAGACGCAGAAGTTGTGAGAAGCCCTCCAAATTTGCTTTTCGGTCAGAACTCTGGCAAAGAAATGAACCATTTTCAAAGGGTAAAAGTGGAATGCTACTCAAAATACTTTTCAGCAGTAAGAGTATATATATGTGTGTGTGTGTGTGTGTGTGTGTGTGTATGAAATTGTGATAGCTCTACCAGATTTGACAGAAGCAATGCAGTTGCCTGAGAACAAGTTTCACGGAACTGTGACTTGTCCAGTTCTCCACCTTTCTCTGCAGTATTAACAAACTGCTGAAGGAGACGCACAAACTTTGAAAGTAACATCTCATTAAATGAATCATCCTCAGTTTGTGGTGGTTGAGAGAATGCTCCAGAGATCAACCTTTGAAGGCCACTACCAAAACCTGTTTGTGGGGCACCAGATTGAAATCCACCAATGCTACTATACAACCTTCTCATGCCAGCAATTTCTCCAGCATAGTTGCATTTAACAGTTGCACTGACTATACCAGTACTGAGGACCTCTAAGATGAAGGCTTCTGACAACTTTAAATTTGCTCCTGATGCTGCAGCTGCTGCCGCCATGACTGAAGGAATATTTGCAGTTCGTATTCCAGCCCAACAATCACTTTTTCCTGTACCAATCCTTATCTCAGATAATAGAGACACCACATCAGTTGTATGCTGTGCCTTCTGCCATGTGTTTGCTTTGCAGAGCTTTTCCTGTGGTATATATTTGGAACCAGGAACAAGTAACTAAAAGATCCAAGAAAAAAGTGACAAATCTAATTCATTTTAAGAATGGCTTTGATGCTAAGAGAAACCAAAGAACAGTCTTAATGTTTAAACAATTTAAAAAAGAAAAAAACCAAAAAAATCATAACTGAAATTTGTTTAGCCCAACAAGAACGAGTAGGTGAGTCTATATATATAAATTTTAAGATATGTCCAATTTTCATTCAAAAAAAGAGCCCAATCAAAGCATCCTAGTAATAAATGTCAGGGACTGTTCAAAACTCAATGCACAAGGGAAATAATATACATTAACCATGCAGGATTCACATATTCAAGGAGGAGGGGGAATAATAAGCCAAAAAGTAAATAACATATACAGTCATCCAGTCAGCAACCTGAAGTAGACCCTGGGTAGTACAAGGAGCATATGACAGTGATATGACAATCCATTCCCGAACAATTTTTTGGTATAAAGACCGAACAGCTGCTTCCCAAGCAGGATCATTGACAATAGTAGAAGGTGTATCATTTTGAACAGAAAAAAGCAGGGAATCAAGACAAGAAGAATTCCACAAAACCTGCACAAATTTAGTTCCATTTGTGTCAAATATGCTATTTAAGTTAAGGAGCACAACTGGGAAAAAAAAAAAAGAATAACCATTAGATTAGAAGGACATCACCAATATAACTTTACCTGAGCAAATCTATCCCTAAGCTGAACCAATAGGTTCACAGCAATATCACGAATGTGTTCTTCCCTCTGTGACATACTATTTATTAGAAAACAAGCATGTGCAAAAAGGGTTGATTCTCTAATGACAGCTTCATTGCCGGTTTCAGTTATTCGGTCTTCCTGAACACATATCAAGAAATTCATGAGGTTCATATAGCCGGATCATGTGCACATGCATAAATACACACAAACAGAGACAGAGAAGAAACAAAAGAGCAGGATGAGCAACCAGTATCATACTGATAGTAAAGGCACGATGCACTTCTACTGTTTGGGAAGGTCATCCAAGAGAATGTAACTTAATTGGAAGAAGTAATTATAAGTTACTCAAGGACACATAATTTTTCCATACTTCAGAATGTCACACTCATTTTAAAACTACAGAAGAAAGAAAAGTTAGAGAATGCTTGTGAATAAGACAATAAAATAAAGCTACAGATGATCAAGCACATTCAAAGGTGAAAAAGTCACCAGACAGCACTATAAAGGACGTACAAACATCAAGGAAAAACACGTATTCTTCACTTTTGAAATTTTAGGAGCACAGCAAAAATTTAAAGTGCCAAAGAAAAGAAAATGAGAAATCCTCTCATCTTTGGCATTTTAAGAAATGGAGAGCATACCAGGAAAACAAAACAAATAACACAAGTATATAAAAAATTAGAATAATTGTAGAAAACCAAATCTAGGATATGGTGCATTCGATAGCCACCGCTTATGGCACACACAGATCTTTTCAATATATTTTTCCTAAAATCAAATCATGTGCATTCCAATGAGCATTTATTTGGGACCTTTTAAAATATATATGCATTCCAATTGATTATTGAATTCATTTAAGGCAGATTGGAAATTATGGACTGGAGAAAGTGTAAAAGAAACAACGGACTTGTATATGATAGATGCGGAACTGATTTTCTTAATCTTTTGGATTGAACTCTGGTACCATGTAAGAGAATATTTGTAGAACATGAAGTGTAATTAAAACTTAGTAAAGTAGATGCCAGTTGATTATACAATTATTAGTTAATTATAATTTTAACAATACCAAATATGGAAAGAGGAATACCTTATAAAATCACTTTATATGAAGATTGTATTCAAAATGAGAAGAAAAAACAAAATGAAAAAATAATGCTCCAAAAGCTTCAAGTAAATGAAGACATACCAACCATGATACTGCTGTTTCAAATGCCCTGTGCACAATTGCAGTCAAACATTGAAAGACAGCTGGCATAAGATTTGGAGTTTTCAAGTATTCAAAGACACAACTGAAGGCACTTCTAGAAGCAGTCAAACTAATGCCACCATTAAGGATGCCACCATTACTGCTGAAACGTATTATCTCCAGGAAAGCCACCGCAAGAAGATAGGTTGCCTTTACACCTGTAAAACAATAAAAAAAAAAAGGGAATGATACAGACCACAGGTAACGATGAGTTCTACCAAATAAAGGCCAAATAACAATTTATTATCACATAAAAAATTATTAAACATGGGGAATCAAGGTTTATCCACTGTTAAGTGCAAGAAGTTCACTAGACCTGAAATTGTGCTCATTGATCCAACATCAACTCGCCCACCTAAAGCAGCAGAAAGAGCTGTTCTTTGGCTTAGAGCAGCTTTCTCGTTGCCACTCCCTCGACGACTGCCAGGGTTGTGAAGGGCATTCAGTTCCAACTCATCTTCAAGCCACTTCACCGAGCTGACAACCTGAAAAAAAACACAATGTGATGTTAAATGGCAGTTTAGTTTAGAAAAGCCACACAGCCATCATTTATAAAAAATAAATAAAAAATACATAAACACACACACACACACACACACATGGGTCTGATGCGGATAAGGGGAAAGCTAGGCAGTTCTATGTTCAGAAGCATAACTAACTCAAACTGAGTTGAGCACACTCCAAAATAATAAACTAAAAAGGAACAACCATGCTACATAAAAATAGAAAGATAAACTTATATGGATGTAACTGAATAAAGTTGCAAAAGCCTGGGAGAGACATTGCACTCCCTAGTCAGCTCAGCATGAAAAAACAATTAAATGTATAAAAGCTTCCAAGTGTTCAACATCGTACGTAGCCATCCCAACTAGTGATTGTAGACCCACCTGCCTACTACCATTTCCACCAGATAATTGCAACTTAATTAATGTTTTAGTGTCAGATTTATTTGCATAGAATCAAGTATATGCAAAAAAATAAGCATGCAAAAAACCATCCAATGCAACAACTAAATATAAATCAGTCTGATAAAAATAATTAGCACAATAGCAGATAAATTGGAAAAGGCTAATGATAAGTCAAATGAAATATTGTTGGTGCTCATGGAAGACTTTTTGAAGATCCACTTACAAGGGGAGGAGTCCCTTGAGCAATACGCTGGACTGCAGAAGCCCAAAGTGCATTCCACATATATGGTCCACTCACTGCTTGAAGGGCAATTGTACCCATGCTTCCCACACTGTTCAATGTAGTGGAAACTGATTTTATAGGCGTTTGAGTCTTCTGTATGGGAGGTGCCAGCCCAAAAAGAGCAATGTAGAACCACAAGTTGCGGAATAACTTTAGCAGTGAAGGTTCCACATCTACTGTAGGATCAAAATCAGAACATATTTCAGCTACAGCAGGAAGTAGAGGCCCCAGAAAGTCAGCTCCACTCCTGCAAAATTTGAAATACTGGGCATAAAATATCTGGAACATGCACTACAAGGAGGATAAAAAAAAAAAAGAAAGACTATAGAAAGTAAGCCATACAACAAAGTACCAGCAGAATGCCTGGATTGACATAAATTAAATAAGAAAAATGTATTCCTAATCAGCAAATCTACCTTCCACTTTTTGACTCAGCAGCCAAGCCTACATCAGAGCACAAAGATAACAGGCGATGACGATAGTCTGAACGCAATTTTGCACTCTTTAGACCAGTAGCAATCAATAAAAATCCTGCAGGGAGAGTCTAGAATGTGATTGAACCAGTGAGCATCCAATCAATAAGGAAAGCTCCTGGGCAACTAATAGTTACTTCTTATCTAACAAATAATGCACACCTCAACACGTTCTGTAGTGGCCTCTGGTGCCAAAGTTTTGCTTTCAGCAGACCCTACACTCAATAGTTTACTCAAGTAACTTCTTGTCATCAGAACAACTGTCTCCCGATATGACTTCTCAAAACCTAAACTTGCCATGTGAGATACAGCATCGAGAAGCTGCAGTAAATTGAGAGTACCAATCAGAGTCGAGAAACCACTCCAAAAAATTCTAAAGCAAGAGTATCAGTCAACTCTTTCAGTTACTTGCATATGTAAATAGCGAAAAAAAAAGTTTTGAAATTTATAATTAGAAAATACATACTCGAAGTCGCAGTAAACTAGGAGTTGTAGCATCACCCTCTTCTAAGCTTTCAATAAAAAGTGGAAGTATCATGTCCACCACTTCAGGCTTGCTGATAGCAACATTTAAATCAGCCAACAAACGTATTACATTAAGCTGTACAGCTGGAGCCGCCTGTTTCTCTTTATCAACCTGAAATTTGCATGGCTATGTAAGCATTGCAAAAAAGTAAAATAAATGGGGTTATTAGCTATTAGTTAAGTATGAACATAACTACTAAGATCTGATAAGCAACATATAACATAAATTTACTAATCCATCTCAAACAAACATATCAACCTGAAATAACCAACCTCTCCACATGCAAATGCAGAATACTCTGGCTAAAGGTAATGAAAGGAGAAGAAAAAAAATTAATAATTTTAATCTAAACTGATAACATAGATTATACAACCACACAACCAGAGAAGGTATGCTTATATAAGTGCTGCATGTATAAGTGTTCAGGGCATTAGGCCCACACATAGGCACATGCACTTTAGTGTATGACTTAATCATTCAATAGCTAATATTATATCACCGACCTGCTCCTCATAATCGTTTCTCTCTCGAATGCTTGTAGCTAATCCCATGATAAATGTATCTATTGGAGCCCGGTCTTTGGTCAATCCAGATTCAATAATATCACAACATGTCTTAAGAACACTCTCAAACATGGCTCCTTGGCTGCTGCCCCAAGTATCAGCCTGTTACAATCACATTGTAAGAAACATCAAAAAAGGGGAAAAATGCAACCTAGAAGGCCATTTTTGTGATCCAAAATCCAAACCACAATTATAATACATGCCTGCATACATGCAGCCAGCACAAGGGGTTTGAGGCGAATGAGCAAAACACGCAGTGGCTGCCCTCCCCTAGGGACAGCAACTTGTGCAATCCCAGAAAGCAAGGAACTGAATAGCTCCTCGCAAACTCTCAACTTTCGCCATACAGAGAGGAGACATGCTTCAGCTGCATCTATCAACAATGCAAGAGTCTCTAGCACCAATTTCTTAGAGGTCTTTGCATCCACATCAAGAGATACAAGACTTCTAATTTGCATCCTAGCAGCAGCTTGATAAACTGATAGCTTTGCATTAATTCTGGATTTTAAAATTGGCCCTTGTTCAGTCCAATCACGCTTCCTTATCTGCATACCAAGTCAAAAGTTATGCCCATCTCTTTTTTCATTAACCAGTGGTTCTATAAAGTTCAAATGCTAACTTATTCAACAAAATGAGTATAAGTTACCTCCCACCTCTTTTTTTTTTAAACCGTTTCTTCAATAAAATTCAGTTAATAACTTTTCCTATAAAACGAATCACTCAGTTGCCTAAATATTATGAAAATAACACAAGATATCCATTGGCGTTTACCTTTAGAAAGGCAGACATGGATTGAAGCTGCTTCTTCGCAATAAATCTCACTTGCTCCAAAAGCTTTTGATCAATGCTTACTTTGTGCAAAATGTGAGCAATCAATTTAAAAGCAATTTCTTGCTTCTCCAAGCTCTCCACAGACTCTTCCTCGAACAAAGCAACTTGTTGCCTAAACATGGCCCCACCTCCTTCGTTGATTAAATTCACGTTCCCTAACTGAATAGCACCACTCTTCCAATACACACCACCTCCATTTGCCATCATTGACCCTCTAGATGAATCATTCGCTGGGCTTGAAACCTCATTGCCTTGAAAATGGTTGACGTTCAAAGGTGAACTTTGAGAAGACGATGTCTCCGAGTTTCCCGGAATTACCTCCCTCGGTGATGCCGGAACTGACATAGCCAACTGGTCGAGAAGGTAATTTATCAATTTTTCTGCATCGGACGGTAAAACTGGCGGAAAATTCTGCGACAAAGCCAACAATAAAGCCCTAGAAATTGCCGAATCATTGCTGTTTGTATCGTGGTTATTGACCGCGGCCGTAACTACCTCCCCGACCAATCCGGCGATCTCGGAAGCGAAATCAGGAGATGAATCGGCGGATTCATACACGTATTTCAAGAAATCGACGAAGAATGAAGCAATGGAATCGGAGTTGTACGACTGCGGCCAAAAGGAACGACGAAACGACGTCGGAATGGCCCGAATAAACTCTAGTATCACCGATTTGGGGCGATTATCCGTGGAATCGGGGCATTTAGAGAGAAATCGCGCGATGGCGAGCACGGCATTGACTTGCGACCTTGAAACCCTGGGCGATCCGCCCAGTAGCGACTCCGGCTGCGGACACCTTCCGCAAATCCAGTCGATTTTATCTCTAAATTGTTCCGGATTGTTCGCTATAATGTCGCAGAGTTCGATCAGCGACTCCATTCGCGATCACCAAAATTCTGAATCAGAATCTGACCAAATTAAATCTCGTAATCGGTTTTCGTCAATGAAAAAATCGCAAAGATGACAAATAAATGTTAGGGTTTTGGATTCTCATTCCGATATTAAGCAGCTGTTTCCTAACGTCGCTGTTGTCCCTGTTTTTGTATGTCTCGCCGTTGTTGCGATTGTCTCCTTTTCTTTATTTTTGTCCCTTTCTTTGCTTCTTATATATTCTTGCTTTTTTATTAGTTCCGTTATCTAATTTTAATGGATTTAATGCGAAGTTTGTTTCTCCTCGCGCCTCTCGGATCCTTTTTTTTTCTTTTTTTTTTTTTTTTTTTTTTCTCAGCTCGCTTTCGTGTATGTTCATACCTTCTTTAATCGGTGCCGTTTCGTGGATGAGCGAGTTGACCCGGTGAGTTGGTTAATCCTAACGTGACTCCTGAGATTTGACTTTGACCGGATGAATCATGATACGGGAATGGGATTCTTTCTTTTATCATTATAACGGAAAGAAAGAAGAAAATGATTGTTCAAAAATTTAGTAAAATTTGTTAAAAAAAGGAAAATTTATATAAATTTGATAAAAATTAAAAAAATATATGTTTAGGGTTTAATTTATTAATATGAATTGTGATAGAATAATTTTTATATTTTATATATATTAAATATGAAATAAATATATATATGAATATTATTGTAATAATAATATTAATTTTAATTTAATCTGTTTAAAATTATATCGGAAATTTTAACTAAACTTTTTTTGAAAACAAAAGCAAATTTTGAACTTCCTACTTGACCAAAAATACAAAGTATGCCTTGGCAAAACATCATGATAAGGATAACTATATTAAATGCAAATAAAAATTGATAGACAATCTAAAAGTAATAATAATCCCAATAATTCAAATGCGAGATTAAAATGTTATATTGTTTTTTTAATTTTTTTATTTAAAAATATAAAATTGAATTTTAATATTATAAATAAATATTAGTCACTAATATATGAGTTGAGTGAAATGCTCAAAAAACATCTATTTATTTAGAAAAACGATTAAAGATATCGTTATGTTATATCCTCACTTTCAAATTTGAAATATCACAAAAGCAATTTACTAAAACAATGGAATCTATCTTTTCTCTAGATCATGATTCTTCAGATTTTTAGATACTTGGAATATCATCAGCTCCTTTAGTGGATGCAACCATGGGGGAAAGGGTCATTCTCTTTTGAAAGGGAAGTATATATATAGGTATTCGATAATTGTTAGACATATGTTTGGTGCTTTTTTCAATGCCATGCATGGGCTAATTAAAGAGTTGATCAAAGCTTAAAAGGGATGGCTGTCTCTATTTTTTCCAAGGAGATGGCTGTGAATTGGTAAGCTAAAGGATGGGTAAAGCATTTTTTTTATTTTCATTCTTTATATTTTATATTATACTTATTATCATACTCATATAGAATAAATATTTCAAATTCATTCTCATCTCTATTTCTTTGATTATTTAATAGGGATAAATAATCTATGTGACATTTTAAAAAATAACAATAAAATTTATTTTTTAAGTTCTTTATTTTTATTTTGTACATTTATGTAATTTTCTTATAAATATATATATTTTAAATATAAATATATTAATTCTAATAAATTTAAAATAAATTTTATAGTATTAAATAAAAAATTAATTTATTAAATATATAAATAAATATGGTATAAATATGGGCAAGTACTATATTACTCATCCTCATATCTGTACATAGTAAAAAATTTAAAATTATATCTATCTCTTTTCTCATCTCAAAAATTTAATATTTATTCTTATTTCTATTAAAATAAAAAATTGAATTCTTCATCATATTTGGATAAAATTGACATCATTAAGAGATGCTAACATATGCCTATAACAATCAAGTGCTTCCACGAACTTTTGTTACTTTGCCTTTAATATTGATAGGGAAACTTTGTAATAGCAAAAATATTAGCGGGAATTGGGAGCCACATGCCTTAAATATTGGAAAACTCTTATGTTTAATGGATTAGTTTGGAACTCTGGACCAAAAATGGCCGCCACTAGTAGGTATGCGCCCACAAAATTGAGTTTGTACTTTTAATACCAAAGAAGCGGTGTTTGATCCATTCGAACATGATCAATACATTATGATCGTTGGCACTATCCAGAGGGTTAAGACTTAAGCCTCAGGTAATCCCTAAGCAAACACAAGACAAACCCATTGCCCCCAAAAGCACGTAAAAAAAGAAAAAAAAAAATGTCTATCTGGTCTATGTAGCCTGGTCTACCCATGTTCAAATATGCTACTGATTGGGAGAATGAATTCTTACGAGTCATTGACAATCTCTCCAGAAGGTTAAATGAAGTATAACATTAACTAAGAACAGTAGTATATATCTATAAATTCAAGGACGAAACTAGACATAAGGTAAAAAAGGGTCCAAACAATGAAGTTAATGAAAAAGAGAGGGTCGATACTAATGTTAGATGAGCTGAGTTACTATAAAAAAATTTTTGGGGTGCCATGGCCCATGGCTGCCACCCTTTGGATTCCCCTCTGTACATAATTGGCTAATGAATTTATACAGAGAGAAAAGAAAAACAACCAATCCAGCATGGTTAATCGGTTACACGATTTGATCAAGCACTTCTTTGTTTGTTGCATAGGTGAATGAAGAACACAGGGAGGATTGCCTCCAAAAACATTAAAATTTTCCTTTACTGCTCATTTTCATTCACCCGACTCTCTTGTTGTTGTTTGAAACATGTCATAAAAAGGTAAAAAAGGAACACTACTAATGGTAGTGCTACAATATTAAACCCTCATGCTTGTCAGGCAACTAAATTAGCACAAAGCTGCAGAGATAGAATATAACTAAATTTTGCATGATACCCAGACCTATGTTGGTACTAATTAATTAGGTCGTAAATACAAACAATTATTTGGCAGGTTAATGGATCGTGTAGCATTATTTATGAACCAAAACCATTTAAGGAAACAAGCTAGAATGTTAAGGTAAAAAATATATATATTTTATCAAACACTTGTCTTGCCACTTATATACTTGGCATTTTATATATGGAACAGGAAAATATCAGGTATATATCTAATTACGATTCACATACACAACAAAAATTATCACATAACAAAAATAATAATGCTGTTGCCAAATGATGATAAAACAATGTAGTTTATGTTTTAACAGCATAAATAGTTATGATCAGAAGACCTGAATTGATACAAAACCTAAGACAATCTAGATCCTAAACACAGGATTGTATAGGAAAAAGAAGACTAGGTAGGTACCAAGTTAAACTGTCCTTAAGTCACCGAAAGCAACCGAGATTTGCATCCTTCCGAATATCAACCAAATCATAAATGATAAATCCTAATACTCAAGTGATCAAGCTTATCTATTAAAAGGGCCGTTGGGATCTAATTGCTTGCAAAGACCAAGATAAGTCAGGTAAAGAACGCGATCTTTGGCCCCAGTACGATGATTTTTGGTGTGCTTGCAAAAATACTTCAACTGCTCAAGAGTACAGCATCCAAGCATTTGCCCAAGAAGCAAAAAGAGCCAGTTGATAGATTTCTTCTTGTCAGAAATCACCGGCTTGACACTGTTTTCCTGATCACAAAACTTGCATGTGGGTAACACCGGATTCATCCAAACAGGTGGAGCCCTGTCGTGCATGGCATTCTTGTTCTCCGCTATGAAAGTCCCAATTTCAGCAAACTTGTCTTTCAAATCATAAGCCATCTCGTACTGTCTCTCGCAACGCTTGCATTGAACATCACCAGTGACTGTAACTATTTGTTTTGACAACAAATAGTTAAAGCTATGAACCGTGGCTCGATGCGTTGTGGCCCATGGAAATGGAGGAGGGACCGTCTCGCTTTTCCCTTCTCGTGGGGCCTGAATAGGGTTTCTCCGAACACGTATAGGGCGTGAAGGGCCAGCGACAGCCGAGGAGACAGGCTCTTGGGGGTATACGAGAGGGGAAGAAGACGAGACTTGGGAGACAAAAGGAACGTTGAAAAGAGGATGGGAGGAGGATAGCTGGAGAGGGAATTGAGGAGGGGGTTGGGAAAGCAGTGTTTGCATTGACAAAGATTGGGAAACTATTTGTTGGGGTTGTTGTTGTTCCAGTGGCAGCGTCGTGGGTGGAGTCGGAGGAAGTGGCTCTTCTGACAATGTAAGTTTGGTCCTACTTGAACCATATGACAAAGATAATGCCAGCAAATCCTCGTCTTCTTCATCGAATTCCTCCAACCTTTTCGATACTTGATATTCCTGATGAATATTGCTCTTTCTTTTCTTGTTGACTTCCTGTTCTTCCTTCATAATGTTAAACTAGGGCATACAGTTGAGGAAAGAAACAAAACAAAAAGGAAGAGAAGAGGTTTTGAAAGACTGATATAGTGTGGTGAAATTCAGAAAAGAAAAAATGTAGGGATTTTGGGATAGAGATAGGGGGAGAAATTATATAGGAATTTCGTTGGGATTAGAGTTCTTTCCCTTTTCAAATGCTAAGAAAATAGACTACTCAAATTCTTTTTTTTTTTTTTTTTCAGTTATTGGATTGTGGCTGCCCAGTTAGGTTTGCTGAGCGTGCTCCAGACGGTATCACATACGTCCGAGTTCACAAAAACAACTCGGAATTTCACCTTTTACTTTAATTGTTTTTAAATATTTGGATATGAATGAAATTAAAAATTTAAACTCAATAATAATTCAAATTTCTATAACTAATCTCTAATATTTATCTTTGATCACAAAAACAAATCTACAGAATCTACATAATAGTAGTATCATTTTGAGGTCCCAAATGCGTGTTTAAGGATCAAACCAAAACCATAATGTCTCGGAGACAGGAATATTATTTAATGGATGTTAATTCGACAATCTGTTTTATTGGTTTGAAATTATAATCTTACGAATTGAGAAAAAAATTGTATTAAACGGTTATGTTAAGTTAGTATATGTCTTTTTTTATTTAAATCGTATTATATAATCATATTATTGAAAAAATAATTATTTATTAAAATAAATATTTATTATTTACTTATTAAATATAATGTGTAATAAATAGTTAATTTTTTTAATAATGTAATTATATAGCATGATTTGTATAAAATGATATATATTAATTGTTTCATACAATTTTTTTTTCATATCAATTAGCAAGTTTTTTTTTTTCTAAAATTAAGCTTTATTTGAAGATAAAAACTGTAATTTTATCTTTAAAAAAATGTAAAAATAAATAGGTATCCTTCAAAATGCATGTATGAATGAGGAAAACAAAAAAATCTCAGTATATGGCATTATTTTTTTTGTACTTACTTTTTTTAATATAATTCAAGCAATCGTTTTTAAAATATAACATTTAATAATTTTAAAATTTAAATTTCAATATTTATTATCTTTTTTTCATCTCAAACTATCACTTCATCATTTATAAAATAAAATTTTGGTTTTAATTTTTTTTCACACGCACTTAAATGTAGTAATGTGCACCATACGCATGACCGCCCAACTAGCTATGATACATAATGTATTTATTACATAATTCACTTCTCCGAAAAATTACTTTATAAAATTAATGACTAACATAAAAGATTTAGTTAAAATTAAACTTTTTATCAATATTACTTGTTAAGATTTGCAACGTGTGTTTATTGTCATTGTTGTATATACACGAGAGATTATAGAGTAAAAATAAAATGAAAAAAATTAATTAGTAATAGACTCGATAATTCATGAATTTATGTCATATAAAATATTAAATTTTATATATTTATATTATATTTTATATAAAAATTACTTATTATAATTTATATCAATATTAAAATATAAAAAATATATATTTTTATTACACTTATATTATTAAAATTTTAAATTATATTATTTTTATTTTTTATAAAATATTTATATCATGCCAATTAATCAAATTTTAAATTATTAAATTTGACAGCGGTTAGAGAGTTTTGACCTTAGCATCTGACTTTCGTATGTTTCTTTTTGCTTACAATTATTTTTCGAAATTGTACTCAACACACTTTAGTCTGACTGGATTTTGACTCATTCATAATTATGTGAAAAAATTATTAATTAAATAAAAATTACTATGATTTAAGAAAAAGAAGTTACTTGATGGATAGATAATTTTGAAAAAACAAATTTGTTTAAAAAAATAGAAAGTTATTACAATTAAAATTAGAGATATTATCAATCGAACTCACTAAAATGGATAAATAATCTGGCTCACAGATAGATTTAGAAAAAATGTGTAAAATATTTATTTATGAGTAGATAGTTTCTTGAAAATACATGTGTTTTTATAAAAATAAATAAACAAAAACATAAATATCCCTTTAATTTCTTTTATTATTTAAATTTTATTTTAAATTTTACATAAATTCACCAATTAAATTGGTGTCACTTGATTTGTGGCATCAACTCAATCAAATATTTATATATGGTATAGATTAAAAAAAATAAGTTGAAGTTTAGATTCAAATGCATAATTTCATTTAATTTTATATTATTTATTTAATTATATACTTATTCATTACTTTATTTATTTAATAATTTATTATATAAATATAATACTTAATTATTATTATAATTTTGTATTGGTTTATAACATAAATAAAAAGGAAATGGTTAGAAATCACCCGAAATGTCTAATTCCTAAAAATATATACCGAGACATCATAAAAGGGAAGTTTAACACTATCCTTTTTTCCCCAATACAGGACCCCTGGTTGCCTCGTTTGCAAAATTTTACACAGCTTTATAAAATTAAAAAAAAAAAAAGAGAAAATGAATCAAAATTTGATAGGACATCAGCAGCCTGCGCTTCTCTTTTATATATATATATATATATATATATATATATATATATATATATATATATAATATTACAACGTACATAATTATTAATATGATGTGAATATTTACATAAATAATTTTTTTAACACGTAAAATTTTTTTTAAAAATTTCTTTTTTTAATAATACATAAAATATTTCATAATTTTAGACTATTTAGTAAAAAATATATTTCAAAAATTATTGAATTATCTAAAATTTTTAAAATAAAATTAATTCTTATTTTGTATTTATGGATTAAATAAGTGTATTCGAAAAATCATTGGTTATCTAAATATTTTTAAGATATATTTATTTAAAATTTTTTTTAATTATTCAAACTTTTGCTTTCAATTGAAAAAAAACATCTCTATCTATCAAATTACCTTTAGATATATCTTAAAGGTTGTATTACAAGTAAAAATCATAAATACAGTCAAATATTTTCAATCTAGCATATATTTACATTAAAAATTAATAATAGATAAATCAATCAAACAAAACCTATATAAGTTGAATTGAATTACAATCGTACAAAATGAGATTTAATTGACGATCACAAGAGAAGATGAGGATGATGAAATTGAATAAAGTTAATCTGAAGTGATAATTATCATTTCAAATTATTTGTTGGTGTCTTTAATAATATCATTTAGTTTCTATTTTACGATTTTATTTCTGTTTTAATATTTTGTTAGTGTACTTAATAATATTATTTATAATATTTTTTAAATTTTTTTCCTTCAATATTATTTATCGTATTTTTTAAATTTTGTCATATTTTTAATTAAAAATTTTATTTTTATTATAATTTGATATCTTAATTATATTATGTATATTTTGAACATATAAATAATTAAATAATATTAGTTTATATTTTTATTTATATTTAAATAAAATAAAAATAATTTGTATATCATACAAGTAACAAACTAATATACATATATATATTAGAACCAAGTCAAAGCAAGTAATATTTGTTAATCCAAATTTCAACCAGGCCATCAAGTTATAATTTCGTATAGATCATTCATTTTTCATTTGTTATCATATTATTTCGTCGGTTTTAATTATGAATGATATATTGTGCACGAATGTAATATGAAATAGGTTTGAATTATTTGCGACGGTCTTATTTCAAAATCATCAACGAAATATCAGATCAAGAATATGAATTCTTCTAAATCTAGAAAGAGGGTTTTTTTTCTTCATGCCATTAATAAATAAAAGAGCCTGACAGCCACTAACATGGGACATGTAGGGTTGACAAATCCTGTATGAAACCCTAATTAACTAGAGGTGGGTGGCGTATATATCAAACTCTTTTATTCTTTTTTTTTTAATGAAATTTATATGCTTTTCATGGAAGATTGCTATTTATATATAATCTTATAAAAAAAGATAATTATCAAATATTAAGTAAAATTAGTGAAATGCTCAAAAATAAATAATAATTTAGTGGAAGGCAGAAATTAACACTAAAAAAAAAAATTCATTTTCAGGATTTAAGATTTACTTAGTAAATATAAACAAAAATTAATAAAATGTACATTAATATAAGAAATTGGATTTACACGTAATTTAATGTTTTATCTATGAAACACTCCTTTCATCCCTATTCTCATCATGATTTGTGAGACAACCACATGTTAAGTTTGATTTGTGAGACAATCACATGTTAAAGTTAGGAGTTGTGATGAATCTAAAAGATGCTGGTTTTAATTGCTCCAATTTTAGTGGTTATCCATAGACATTTTCTTGTTGTTTATTAAATTTAAGGTTAATGTTATGAATGATTTTTAAATTATAATAAAATATTAAATGTGATATTTGAATATTAAAAGTTTTTAATGCAATATATGAATTATGAATATGTTAACTAATATGATATTCATCCATAATATAATTAATTTAACTACAAGTTTCTTTTTGCTACTCTTTCTTTTTTCATCTTTTTCACACATGATTTCCTAGACAATTCTCTTCAGCAAAAATTAAAAAAAAAAATACTTAGACTAATTATTTTGAAGAAATTACAAGTATAAAAAAATTATAATTATAATTAAGTATTATATTCATATATAATATATCATTAAATAATAATTAACGAATTAAAATATAACTAAACAATCAAATTCATACATTATAAAATTTAAATGTATAATAATTTAAATAATTACATTACTTAAGATTTAGAGAAAAGAAAAGTACAATAATTATTATCCAATTGCTCCGATTCTTAATTTAAATAATTAGTCTATCGAAAAGTGATAATTAAAGTTATGTTTTATTGATATTTTATTTTTATATTTTATATTTTATTTTTATATTTTATTAAAAAATAAAAAACAATATAAAAGACAAAAGTATCAATCAAACAAAATCTATATCATCACATTGAATTTTTTTAAAACTGTAATTAAATATTAGAGGAAATTGTATTTTTGAGTATCATTTTATTAATTACCCAATTAAGAGTCTCAATTTGGTATTATATACATGTATGGCCAAATAATGAGTACTTTAACAAGTATAAAAAGGCCAAAACGTACTATTTTCGAAGGGAGCAGACGATGCAGATACGAAATCTCTCTCTTTCTCTTTCGTTGAGTTAAATAATTTTTTGATTTAAAGGTAATTTATCCATTTTTATGCTAAATGTGCCTATTTGATCTATTCTAAACAAATTTATTCGATCTTTTAATAGTTAATTGATGCAAATAAATATATTTTTATTATATTATATTATTATAAATCTCAAAAATATGTGATTAGGGATTAGAGATTTATTAAATTTTAGAATAATCAGTCAATTCAATTATCTTTTTCTTTTAAATTTTTATGCTATCAAGCATCAACCAAGGAATTGTTTTATTATTCTATGAAGATTTAGCAGGAGTAAGTTCTATGAAGAATTAGATGCTTTGGTGCTGTATCGTATTGGTTTTATCAATAAAAATTTAATTTATTGTGGCAAAAAAAAAAATTGTTTGATTGTGTTAGTTTTTGAAAAGAATGAAATAAATGCCGTCTTTTTTTTATTGATAGTTCAATTCAAGATAAATGGACAAGGTTGTAGATTGCCTAGACAATGCCTATCAAGAATTTGTTGCCGCCGCGGCTAACGTGCTCGAAACCAAGGCAGCTGCCAATGGCCAGAGGACGGCAGCCACGGATGCTGCCTAGGAAAACTTCAAGAAGAAATGGGAAGCGTTCAAAGTGGCCTGTGACCAAGCGGACGAGTTGGTTGATTCTGTCAAGCAACGTATCATAGCCAACACCACATATCCCGTTAATCAGGACATGATTGACATCTTCGACCATGCCGTAGTTGATTATGATGATTAATCAGAGAAGGTGTTCCATTTTTATTTTCTCGTCATGCTGTTAACAATATCTGTTTGGCTTCGTTTTCGTATCTTTGCTTTCAAAGACAAATAAAAAAGCTCAAACTTCGAATAAATTTAATGGATGTGTGAGTGTTAATTTTTACATCTTTTTTTTGTTGGAATTTGATTTTTACTGTTCAATGAGAGAATATAGCGCCTAAGCTCCCAATACTTAATCCAGTTAATTTATTTGATAACATCCGGATTTATGATTTAAATTTTAAAACTTAAATTTTTTTTATTGTATTATCTTTTGTAAATAAAATTAAAATAAATAAAATTTTTCTTCATTTACTGGCCCAAAGTGGAAAAAGAAACTAGATTTCTAGATTATTTTGGCCGAAGAAAAGCGAAACAATTATCTAATGACCAAACCCAGATATTGCCGAGCAAAGGGCCATTTTATCACCCCATTTGACGGCTTCTTCTCTTCCGCATTCGGCGGCTGTAGTAAAATTTCCCTTTTTGTCTTCCATATCAAGCTTAAATAGGCTTCTTAATCAACGACAATCCGATTCCTAGGTAATATCTACCATCCGAAAAATTGCTCCTTATGTTATTAAATTTGTTTGGTTATGGTTTGGAATAGTTTGATTTGGTCTGTTCGTATAATTGACAAACAAAAAAATTGGGGACATTTGGTAGTTAAAAGGATATAGTGTTTTTTTTTTTTTTCATTAGAAGTTTTTAATAGATAGCCAGGGATAATTTTGATATTTGTGTCGATTTGATACACTCAGTGCCATGTTTATCCAGCCACGTTGTTATTATCCCCCGATGATTTCTTATTTTTTATCTATAAATACAAACATCTAGGCACCACCAAGACAAATTGAATCTAATCTTAATTCTTCACATCACTCTCTTTTCGACCTCACTTATTTTAATCTGTGCATCGGAGTGCAAGCTTTGAGAACATTCTCTGTCTTTACCTCTAATCGTTCTTCTTTTCTTTCTTTTCAGGAATGCCTTTAGATCAAAGCTCCGCACAAACATTTGGTGTGTCATATAGGGGGCTTTCCCACTCACTAGCTGAGCACAAAATAATGACACCTAGAAAGAGAACTTTAGAGGAATGAGAGATAGCCATCCCGACTAGGACGGAAACACATAATAGCAAACATTCAGACTAATTTGTCCCACCACAAACTGGCCCAACCATGAACAATTCTAGGCTTTGATCAAGTAGATACAAACTTTAAATAGATGCTGCAAATCATAACTCCATCACAAGTTTTGAAAGTGTCTGACCTAATTACTTCTAACTGAGGAGCCATAATAAAACAACCAAGTTACGAAGAGATGGAAGCCTCTTTGACCTCCAGAGAAAAAGAGCACAACACCCCAATTCACCATTACCTTAGTAATAACTTGACATACACCATGACACCTAAAAATCTAAACAGACAAATCTCAAACCCCAACCAAACAAGGACCTGAAAGCTCAGATGCAGTCATGGAAAAAGAGCTAAAAACAAAAGCAACAATATTCGAGGACAAGCTTAAATTTTTGGAGACCACACTTTTTACTGAAGAGATCGATAGAGCCATGCCTCCCAAAGGGTTCAAAATGCCGATCTTAGAAACTTATGACGGTATTTTCCACCCCTTCAATCATTTGAAACTTTATAGGGCTAACATGATGATGTAAGGTGCAGATGAAACTTTGATGTGTAAGAGTCTCGCTACCACCCTTAAAGGCATAGCTCAATCTTGGTACAATAGTTTGGAATTTATATCGATCACAACTTTTAAATAACTCAGCCATTCCTTTTTTGTCCCAATTTGTAAGTAGTCGATGGCCGAAGAAGACAACCCTGAGCTTAATGTCAATCCATCAAGGTTGCAATGAATCCCTAAAAAACTATGTCATGCATTTTAATGCAAAAGCTCTGTAGATAAAAAATTTGGAACAAACGACTACTATAGCCACCTTAATAAGTGGACTCAATGACAGAGAGTACCACTTGAAGTTGACTTTATCACTAAAGCCACCTAAAACTTTGGCTGATATCTTGCTTGTAGCAGAAAAGAATATAAATGTTAAAATTACAATGAGAAATAACTGAGGTAAAAGAGGCTCATCCATCTTCCTCACTCGTAAAAAAAGTAAGAATTTCTATGATTCTCCCCTAAGAAGGAAATGACATAAAGCTAGAATCCCAAGTGGAGAAATAAATTACATCACACTGAATACCTCCCGAAAGAGGATTCTGATGCAAATTGAAAGGAATTTTAAACTTAGATTGTTCAAGCCACTAAGACAAAACACAATGAGGGACTAACCAAAAGATTTACTTTTCATAAAGACATAGGCCATAATATTGAAAACTGTGTTAACCTAAAAAATGAGATCAAAGATCTAATTAGAAAATGTCAACTAAGGAAGTTTGTACAATAGTAAAGATAACGCCAAGTTAGAATGGATTACAGACAAGATCGAAGAGAACCTACCTAGAGTGGGAAAAATAAGCCAAAAAAATAGAAAAGAAGAAGTCTGAGAAGATGAGCTGAGATAAGAATAAAGTTGAATTGATAACAATAGGCTGATTGCTAGGGTAATTAATGTGATTACTAGAAGTAGCTCAACCTTAACCAAAGGAAAATTCAATTCAGGCATGATCATGGCCATAAGCGTTTTAACAAAGAAAAAAAAGATTGGAAAGTGAATCAATCTTATTCAGTCTAAAAGATTTGAAAAGAATCTAGCACACACATAAAGATGCTATAGTAATCACAACTGTAATGTATAATTATGTAATTAAAAGAATCATGTTCGATAATAGGAGCTTGACCGATATCATTTACTGTGGCACTATGAAAAAATTAGAAATTAGTGAAAACCAGCTATAATCAATTACTACGACATTAGTGGGATTTAAAAATAAGCAGGTACCGATGAAAGGAACCATCAAGCTATCGATCTCTCTGGGGATAAAATTAAGGACTATCACATTGATCATAAAATTTATTGTTGTAGACGTCCCATCTGCTTATAATATGATATTAGATAAATCTAGCCAATCTATTATGTAGCTCATAGGCTCAACTCCCCATCTAAAAGTGAAATTTTCAATACTCAAAGGGGTTGGATAGGTTAGGGAAGATCAGTCCATGGTATGACAGTGTTATGTCACAATAATGAAAGGGAGGATTAGGAAGCAGAATGGTAGTTTAGCCAAGAATGAGAGTGCTAAAAAAATGCAAACAATGAAAACTAAGAAGAAGCAGAAAACCATGAGTAAGAACATACAACGTAAGACCAACCTAACCGAATAAAAAGAGATAATTGATCAAAGATCAGACTCGGATGAAAACTAACTTGAACCAATAAAAGATCTTATAGCTATATCATTCTAGGATAACATTCTTGAAAAACATATGCAGATCAAAACTAAACTTCAGTACAAGGATCAATCAATCCAACTTTTAAGAAATAATGCTAACATGTTCGCCTAGACACCATCTGATATGCCTGAAATTGATATCGAGATAATAGTTCTTAGGCTACACATTAATTCCAATGTAAAACCAGTTTGGTAAACGAAAAGAACCTTTACCCTAAAAAGATAAAAGGCTATTAAGAAAGAAATCGACAGATTATTACAAGTAGACTTCATCAAGAAGATTTATTACCTTGAATGGATAGCCAATGTGGTCATGGTCAAAAAACACAATGAAAAATGAAAAATGTGCATTAACTATGTGACCTGAATAAAGCATGCCCAAAAGATAGTTTTCCCTCCTTAGCATAGATCAACTAGTCGATGATAGTATCAAGCATAATTTTTCTAGCTTTATAGATGCCTATTCTAGTTACAACCAAATCAAAACACTAAAGGACAATAAGAGAAAAAATAGCTTTTATTATCGATAAGGGCCTTTATTGTTACAAAGTGATGCCATTCGGATTAAAAAACATAAAAGCGATCTATCAAAGGTTGGTTAACATGGTCTTTAATTATTAGATTGATCATAAGATGAAAGTATATACGAACAATATAATAGTCAAAAGTAAAAGCTTGGTCAAGTACTTGGAAAATCTTAGAGAGACTTTTAACATCTTAAAAAAATATAATATGAGGCTTAACTTGAGCAAATATGCTTTCAAGATCACATCCAGAAAGTTTTTCAATTATATAATTAATACAAGTGGGATAAAAATGAACCTAGAAAAGGTTCAAGCAATCCTAAACATGAAAACATTGACCTCGGTAACAGAGGTACATAGGCTAACTAGAATAATAGCCACTTTAAATAGATTTATGTTCAGGTTGACAACGATATTTGCCATCTTTCAGAATTTTTGGAGACATTTCCAACTTCAGATGGATTCCTCAATGCTAGAAATCTTTTGAGAAACTCAAATAGTTCTTATCCTCTCTATCTATCATATTTAAACTGAGGTCTCGTGAAATCTTATACTTATATAAGGTAACCATAAATTAGACCATTAACTCGATCTTGGTCCAAAAAGAAAAAAAAAGTAAAGATTGATTTATTTTATGAGTAAAGTATTAACGGAGCTAGAAATTAACTACAATGATATAGAAAAATTAGCTTATGCGGTTGTCATTTAGGCCAGAAAGCTCAAGCTATATTTCCAAGCTCACGTGATCCATGTACTAACTGATCAACCATTGAAATAAGTCTTACAAAAGTTAGAAATGTCAGAAAGATTAATCAAGTGGGTAGTAGAGCTTAGTAAATTTGACCTATACATACTAATTAAGTTGGCCTTGAAATCTCAAATGTTAACAGATTTCGTTGTAGAGCTTACCTCGGCCCACTCTAAAGGATAATTTGAGAAAAATAAAAAAACCCTAGACTAAAAAAGTTAAAAGCTTTTTATTGATAGATCGGTCATGAACCATAATAGAGGAGCTGACTTTATTTTGATAAGCTCAGAAGGATTACAATATCAATAAGCTTTGAAGTTTAAGTTCAAGGCATCCAACAATGAGACAAAATATGAGGCATTGATACCTGGCTTAAGATTAGCAATCGAGCTAAATATTCAATATATAACCATGTATAAGGACTCGTAATTAGTGATTGATCAGATAAATAGAGAGTTCGAAGCTCAAAAAGAAGGAATTAAAAAATATCTTAATAAAGTACTAGCACTAGTGATTAATTTTGAGAAAGCTAAGGTAAAAAAGATACCGAGGTATCAAAACTCATCGGTAGATTTCTTATCTAAGTTGGCTTTAAAAATAACAATAGATATTTCAGATTAAGCACTGATAGAATAATTGGTGCATAAAAGTACCAAAAAAAGTTCATAAGATAAATCACGAAAAAAAAAAACTTGGATGACCCTAATTAAGACATACCTAGCCACGAGAATAGTACCTAAAGATAAGATCTAAGCTAAAGCATTAATAAGGAAAGCTTATCGGTACACGATGATCAATGAGAAACTATATAAAAGATCTTTTAGCCTACCTTATTTAAGATATGTTGATGAGGAAGAAGTAGACTATGTCTTGTAAAAAATTCACGAAAGAACATATGAAAACCACATCAAACCTTAACCATTAGCTTATAAAGTGCTTAGGTAAGGCTACTATTGGTGTACCATTAAAAAGGGATATGACCAAACTGGTCAAAAGATGCAATAAATGTCAAAAATTTCTTCCACGTGCAACATCTTCCTTTAATCGAGTTGGTTCCTATCATTAGCATGTAGCCCTTCATGCAGTGAGAATGGATGTCTTCGGACCATTCACCCTAGCCATGGGTCAAGGAAAATTTTTTCTAGTAGCAGTAGACTATTTCACAAAATGGCTTGAAATTGAGGCCATGGCCACTACGATAGAGGCTCAAGTCGAGAAATTGTATGAAAAAACATAGTTTGTAAATTCAACTTACCTCGATCTATAATAACAGATAATGATAAACAATTCAAAAACTTGAAATTCAAGAAATGGTGTTAAAAGCTTCATATTAACTTGAGATTCACGTCGGTCATCCACCTTCAATTTAATAGACAAGTCAAAGCGATGAATAAAACGATATTAGAAGCCTTGAAAAAAAGATTAGATGAAGCAAATGGGAAGTAGGCTGATGAACTACTAAGGATACTATAAGCCTTAAAGATGACCACTAAAGTACCAATAGGTAAAACCCCATTCCACTTAACACTCAGAACGAAGGCTGTGATACCTGTTGAGATCAATTTTTTAAGCTTAAAAGTCAAATTAAGGTCAAAAGAAGAAAATAAGAAGGCTCTAAGGGCCAACCTAGACCTCGTTGAAAAACATAGAGATATAACATTAACACGGATAGTAGCTTATTAATAGAGGTTATCCAAATATTATAATAAAAAGGTTTGACACAAGCACATTAGGAAAGATGACCTGATATTTAAAAAAGTTGAAGCTTTAAGAGTAGATGATCGAGGTGACAAGTTAGCCCTGACTTGAAAAAGGTCATATCTAGTTAAAGAGGTCATCTGTGATGTGACTTACAAGTTACAAGATATGAATGGTAACATTATCCTAAAGACGTGAAACGTGAATAATTTAAAACTCTATTACCAGTAACTCGAACTAAATCGAGCTCACACTTGTAACCCAAAACTCAATGATGACAAAACAAATTATGTTCATTCGATGATGCTTACGTTTATTTTTGGCTCACACCCAACTAACCTAACAAAATTTGACCTGGTACTTGGATGAATTCTCAGGTTAATTTAATTTTAGGTATTCTTGGGTAATTAAGTAAATATTTAGCCTATTTAACTGGGCTTGGCCAAATCAATTTCAAATAAATCAAACGTTGACTAATTTTTTCTAACTGACCAAAGGTAAATCGATAGAACTCATGTTACGATGATTAATTGCGCTTAAACTTGTTTAGATAAAGAAAAAATAATAATAAAACCAAACTGAACTGAAACTTAAACAAAATATATTTGATTTCTTGTTAAATGATAAGATCAATACAAAAAATGTCAACAAATGATTTCTATCTGAGGTCACAATGAAAATCAACCTTGTATATCAACATTGTTAAATAAAAAATTTACCAAAAGCTAAAAAAAAAAGAACTATTTGTCAGCAAAAATAGTAACAACAACAGCGACACCCTTAGTCCACCTCAGCCTGAGCCTCCCTAGCCTCGTCCACCTCAACCTTGGTCTTTAAAGTGGCCTCAAGCTTAGCATCAAGTGCCCTATTTTCATCCTTATTCTTTTCCTCTTCTTCCTCCTTTTTAAGGCTGATTTAAAGGAGCTTTGATATAATATTATTGATATAAATATAAAAAAGATCGAGATTGAGGTCAACAAATTTGAATCACACATTATCTTTTGCCAATTCAAAGGCACCGAGCATATTATCTTTGAAGAACTCCACTTGAAGTTAGAGGAATTCGCTGAAGGCCTTAAAGTTCTCAATAGCTTTTTTTTTCAGTTTTTCTTTCTTTTTCTTTCCAGCCTTTAACTCTAACCTCAGCCTTGATATCTCAACCAAAGCATCATTAAGCTTCAGCTCAACTTGCTCTCTCATAGAATCAGTCAAGGCTTTCTCAATCAGGATGGCCTCTAACTTGGTTGTCAACTTGTCACTCTTCTTTCTCTACTCAACATTCTTTTTATGAGACACATTAAAGTTGGACCTAACATTGCTTAGAGCGTCCAAGCTCTTTTTGTGCTTTTCACTTAAGATGGCCTTGTCTTTTTGGACCTTTAATAGGTAAGCCATGGCAAGATAAATGTGGTAAAAGGCTGGCTGGTGTTGTCAAGAGGCTAAGATGGGAACTTTTGTTAAACTACATATGACGAGCTCAGATTTAGTAAAAACAAAAATGAAGAACAATGAAAAAACTAACCTAGAGTCAAGCGATGCTTACTAAAGGGAGGGGCTGCGACCTTACAGAACCTCTTTGCCACGTCGAGGTTTTTTATGGGATCAATAGGAGTAAACTCTAGCCTTATGCAAATCTTCTCTGAGCAGACCTTAACACCATTACCTTAGGATTGTCCAAGGTAAAAAAGAAGACTTCAACCATCGATTTCTTGACAAAAAAGGTACTATGGAAGAAAGCTTTCGATGAGTTATAGACTTCGTCTTTCAACTGATGGGGGAATGGTGGGTCGAAATGCTTGATAGTCTGCCCACTATGGGGTTAATGGCTTTATTCCTTCCTTGAGATAGGGCCCTGAGCTATAACTTCTTACCCTAGGCCTTTTTAGGCCTTGTTGCGCGCTAGAAAAAAGAGAAATTGAAATCTTTGTTGGCAAACATCTCTATAAAATTAAGTTAAAAATTACATAAAAAATAGATTAAAAAAATCCTATGAGGTAATTTCACACCTACCTCAGTACTTTATCTCATTTATTACTTCAATGGAGGTCAACTCATGGGCATCTATAATGAGCTCCCTTTTATGAGTACTCTATTATTTTATCTTGATTTGATGAATCTAAGATAAGGAGAGCTCCTGGCACATCTACAAAAGTGTTAGGCTTATTTATAATCTTTCAAGTCTCGACCCTAGCCTTAGTCTCAACCTCAGTTTCACTATCCTCATTTTATTTTTTACTTTTAAAGGTTAAGTAAGTGTAGCTTTCAATTTTTTATAGAGTTGGGCAACCAACAAATCATTTTTTATTATGTCGAGCTGTTATGTAATACCATTTCCTATCGTTGAGGTGCTTTTTAATGAAAAAAATTCTCTAAATAAAAGAAGATCAAGAAGAATATCTAAGCATTGCCAAATAATGATAAAATATACTATGTATCGTATAAAATTAGGAGTAAGCTGAGTGATAATTAAATTATAAGAATTAAAAATTAAAACAAATAAAAAATGAATTGAAAACCTTAGATTGACCATGAATGAATCCCAATATACATAGAGTTTATGTGGCTCGAGTCTGTTGGTGACTCGATCTAAAGAGTTTGGCATTAATATACTATACATTTCTATAAGAAAACAAACGGTTGTCATTAGAGCACAGACATGATAAGGTAAACACATGTTAGGACAATAAGTGGGATTAACCTTCTCTTTAGTTCTCTTATCACATCCTTAGGGATCATATCAAAATCATAAAGAGTATATATAGAAACTTCAGTCAACTCATCATGCTCCGTAGGATTCCTTTCTTCCCTATCACTTTCCCCAGCAAGGATACTTTTTTCCTTCTGTTCCTCCTTAGAACCGTCCTTATTTTAGAATCTTTACTGTTAGAAGACTCTAACTTCTGAATAAGAGTAAGATTTCAAGATAAAACTATGGCTGAAAACAACATGAGCTCGAGGGAAGAAGAACAAGGTAGAGAACCCTTAGGAAAAGAAGTAATCTCAACAAGAGTTAACCAGTGAGGAATAGAAGTGACAATGGGAGCATCTATTGGTAGAAGAGCAAAAGTAAAAGAAAATTGGTAAGACTAGACCCCAAAAGGGGGAATAGTCGAAAATGAAAGAAGGTCAGCCATAGAAGCTAGACCAATTTGAGAGACAAGGAAAATAAGTGGATTCTCTAGCTTAAAATCTATCTAAACACACAACTTCTCTATGCTCAGGATCCATTTTTCTCTTGCTTGAGTATTATCATCATTTCGTTGTTGGCCTTTTTTGGCATTAGGTTGAACTAGTAGGCCATCATTTGACTATCACGACCTCTAATGACTGGCAAAATCAGGTCATCATCATCTTGCCTAAACTGACCCCTTAGGTTCTACCCCAAAACTCTCAACCTCTTCAAAACTAAAACTAGAAGACATGATAGAAAGTACATACTGAAAAAAAAACAAAAAGAATGGATGAAAAGAAGAATAACTCTAAGGCCAAAAAGCTTTTAAGGTCAAAAAATTTGGTCAAATTGAGAGCAATGAAAGCAGAAAGGTGGAAAATCAAGGCCCTAATAACCTTTTATATATCCATGCCTCAAATCAGGTGAACGACCTAAGCTATGCCATGTGTCTAAGCATTGTCATAATGTTTAGGTTAGAAGAATATACCCATTAGACAAAAAATTATAAAGTTGTCACCAATCTTTTTTATCTAGATGTGATTGGTCACCTATGTGAATTTATCTTTTCTAAGGTTGTCCTAAGTGTAAACTAAGGTTCCTAAAAAAAATAAGTTCAAGTCTACATCATTAGAACTAAGGTTCGGGACTCAGTTACGTGCATATAATATATTAGCACCCCTTTACGTCCAAAATTGGTATCAAATTAATTATGTGTTATATAAATTAAGCCTTATCAAAGATAGTTTTATCATGCAAATCAAACAATTTCAATATTTTTATTTATTTACATTATATGGTCATACAAAAAAAATTCTATCAAAATCAAATCATGCAATCATGCAATCATACAATAAATATTAAATTACACCAAGCAAAAATTATCTTGCAAATATATTATAAATCATACCAAATATCATGTAATAATATCATGCCTAGATTATACTAAAATATTCATATAAGAATGTCATGCAAATATATTAATTATCATGCAATAATAACAATCATGTAAATATGCAAATCAAATATAATCACATAAATATGTTAGTAACATAATCATACAATTATGCACACAATAAATATAAAAATATGCAATTAGATATCATTCAAAATTAATATAATATCATATCATGCAATAAATATAAAATCATACAATCACATAAATAAATAAATTAATAATCATGCAAATAGACATGCAATTAAATATATAATAATGTAATTAATAATATAAAACACGTCATTAAATATCTAATTATGCAATTAACAATGTAAAACATGCAATTAAATATATAAATTATACAATTAAAAATATAAAACATGCAAATATATATATTATCATGCAATTAACAATATAAAACATGCAAATATATATTATCATGCAATTAAATATATTATCATGCAATTAACAATATAAATATGCAACTAAATATATAATCATGCAATTAACAATATAAAACATGCAATTAAATATATAATCATATAATCACACAAATAAATAAATTAATAGTCATGCAAATATATTAATAAATCACACAAATATATTAATCATGCAAATATAATATTAGTCATGCAAATTCATGCAAAAATGAATACCATGTAATAAATATAAAAATAAGAGTAAGCAATTAAAAATTATAAAAGTTATGTAAAAATCATTAAAAAAAAAACAAAAAAAGAAAGCAAGCAATATACTAATGGATCACAAGTTCCAACAATTTTTTACCCTTCCTTCCAAAAACTCTAATTGGATCTTCTTCCAAAATTGTTTTGCTTGATTGCTTCTTCTTTGTTGATTCAAAGCTTGGCTCAAATTTTTTCTTTTGTCAATAACTTCTATTTGATCTTGAATTTAATTGCTGTGAGGCCCCCTTTTTTATCTTAGATTCAAGGTCCTTGTATAAGGATTGAATTCTTTTTTATTTGGAAGAAATTAATTCAACCGAATCTAGGATTTTTCTCTAAATTTTATTCTCTATGCAATCTTCTATTTTTCAATAGATTGAGCCCAAATTCTTTTCAAAATTATTCAACCATTAAAGTTGAAATCTGAGATAGAATCCAAAAGTTGAATTGAATCCAAGATTTTCCATGCAAAATCCCACATTTCTCTTTTTTATTTTTTACTCTTTTTATTTTTTTTTTTTACCAATTGACTTTGATTCTTTTAACTAAAATAACAAAAATTAAACTAAAAAATTACAACACAAATAAAATTTATGGCTTAATTTTTAGGTTCAAAATTCACTTTTCGATTAAACCCAATTGCACAATCCAAAATAAAAAATCGAAGCCTAAAGAATTTCAAAAAAATCTCTAAACAAAATAAGGTGTTTATAAGCATAGATGGGAAGACATCTTTTCATCTTCCTATTTTAGATTTTCCCACTCAAGCTACCTCTTTCCTCATTTAATGCCATCAAATTGGCCAAACCAGATGGCCCTCCAGGTCAGACTGACTAGACCAAATGGTTCCCCGAGACAAGCCTGACAGATTCCTCACCTGAACCAACTTAACAAACCAACGCTTGATTCACCGCTAGAGTTCAAAACGGAGACTCGAATCCAAACTCCTAAAATAAAACGCAAAGTCCCACGTTGACTAGACGAACTCCCATCCTAATCTCGGATCATTTCGAACAATTGACATCTTGGCAACCCTTAAGCCGACCATGCACTCAACCCAAGGGATGTGAGTGAGATTGAACCTCCACCAAGTTGAACCACGACATAAGGCTAATTCTCTCTTTATGCCGACCTACACGATGACGTCGGTTGTAAGGAATCAAATTTCATGTTGCATTCTTTCACTTATCTGGCAAGAAATGTGTCAATCGCATGCCTAGCAATCTAATATTCGACTACTTGATGGGAGAATAGAATGTTGAGGGTATTTGATGATCAAAAAAGTATAGAAGTTTTTTTTTCTCATTAAAAGCCTTCAACAGATAGTTAGAGGTAATTCGATATTTGTGCTGACCTGACACACTCAATGCCAAGTCAGCTTGAACATGTCGTTATTATCCCTCGATGGCCCCTTATCTCTTATCTGTAAATACAAACGTCTAGGCATCACTAAGGCAAGTTGAATCTAATCTCAATTTCTCACACTACTCTCTTTTTGACCTCACTTATTTTGACTTATGCGTCAGAGTACAAACATAAAGAACATTCCCTGCCTTTACCTCTAACCATTTTTCTCTTCCATTTTTTTCAAGAACGTCCTTAGATCGGAGTTCCACACAAACAAAAATAAAAATTTCATTGGGATTAAAGTCATTTCCCTTTTCAAATGTTAAAAAAATAGACTATTCAAAAATTTTTTTTCAGTTATTGGATTGTGGTTGCCTAGTTAGGTTTGCTGAGCGTGCTCATTGCTGTATCACATACATCCGAGTTCACAAAAACAATTCAGAAATTCACTTTTTGATTTAATTTTTTTAAATATTTGGGTCTAAATGAAATTAAAAATTTATTATTTTGTAAAATTCAATAAATTTGATTTTTTTTATCATTGGTTCAAATATTGTACGTTTCATATGATTTAAAAAATAATTTAAAAATATTACTAATACTTTAGCTTTTAAAATAAATAAATAGATATTTATATGCAATGAACAAAGAGTCAGAGTTTTTTTTTTTAATTTTAAACAATTTTTAAGATAATAATTCAAATCTCTATAACTAATCTCAATATTTATCTTTGACCACAAAAACAAATCTCTAATTTATCTCTTTATATTAAATTTGTTGTTTTCCTTTTTCATTAAGCACAATCTACATGGTATTAGTATCGTTTTGATCTACAAGATAAACAATCTATTTTATTGATTTGAAATTAGAATCTTACAAATTGAGAATGGATTGTATTAAATAGTTACATCTTATTTGTATATCTTTTTTATTTAAATTATATTACATAATTATATTGTTAAAAATAATTATTTATTAAAATAAATATTCATTATTTATTTATTAAATATGATGTGTAATAATTAATTAATTTTTCTAATAACATAATTATAAAACATGATTTGAATAAAATGATGTATAAAATTTAAATTCATCATGATTTGTGAGACAACCACTTGTTAAGTTTGATTTGAGAGGCAATCACTTGTTAAAGTTCGAAGTTGTGATGAATTTAAAAGGTGCTGGTTTTAATTGCTCCAATTTTAGTTGTTATCCATAGATATTTTCTTGTTGTTTATTAAATTTAGGGTTAATGCTATGAATAATTTTTGAACTATAATAAAATGTTAAATGTAAGATCTTAATATTAAAAATTTTTAATGTAATATGTGAATTATGAATATATTAATTAATGTGATATTTATTTCTAATATAATTATTTCAAATAATAATACATAACACATAAATAACTTTTTAAATATTACATTATTTAATAAATTTATAATTTAAATATTATATTAAATATTTTTAAAATTTAAATATCATATTAAATATTTTAATAAATTTAATGACCATTCGTTACATTAATCTTTAAATTTATTCAATTTTTTATATTTCATATTTTAATCTAGTGACAAAAAAACCTTAAAAAAAATAAAAATTTAGGCTCAAACCAACCAATCCCCCCCCCCCCCCCCATAAAAGGACTTTGCACTCTTATGAAAAAATATATATATATATATATATATATATTCAAAATTTCTTGCGATTCCTGACGCATCTTTACTATCTCAATTAATGGTTAGAAAAACTTGTAGTTAAATTTCATTTAACGGTTAGATGCTCAACCAAATGTCACAGTCGAAAAAACGGGGATAGGTACAGTCCTTTCTCACGTTGAGTAGGTAACGATTGCGGACAATGAAATATTTATATTTGTCACTAAAATTGTCATGCTAGGATGATTACGTACATCTTTCTAGTGTTTCTTTATTCACGTTTTCCTTTATGCTACTCTTTCTCTTTTCACGTTTTCCCCACATGATTTCCTACATTATTCTTTTCAGCAAAAATTAAAAAAAAAACCCTTAGACTAATTATTTTGAAGAAATTACAAGTATAAAAAAAATTATAATTATAATTAAGTCTTATATTCATATATAATAAATCATTAAATAATAATTAATAAATTAAAACATAATTAAACAATCAAATTCATAAATTATAAAATTTAAAGAATTACATTACTTAAGTTTTAGAGAAAAGAAAAATACATTAATTATTATCCAACTACTCCGAGTCTTAATTTAAGTAATTAGTCTATCGAAAAGTGATAATTAAAGTTATGTTCTACTGATATTTTATTTTTATTTTATTCATTCTTTATTGATAATTTATTTTTATTTTTTATTTTTATATTCAATTATAAAATGAAAAACAAAAGTATCAATAAAACGAAATCTATATCATCACATTGAATTTTTTTTTTAAACTGTAATTAAATATTAGCAGAAATTGTCTTTTGAGCATCATTTTATTAATTACCCAATTAAGTGTTTTAATTTGGTATTATATACATTGTATGGCCAAATAATGAGTACTTTAACATGTATAAAAAGGCCAAAACCTAATATTTCCAAAGGGAGCAGCCATATTTTGATTTACATCCTCCATCCAATTTATCACAGATACGAAATCTCTCTCTTTCTCTTTTGTTGAGTTCAATAACTTTTCGATTTAAAGGTAATTTATGCATTTTTATGTTAAATGTGCCCATTTGATCTATTCTAAATAAGTTTATTCAATATTTTAATAGTTAATTGATACAGATTATATACATTTTTATTAGATCATTTTATTTTAAATCTCGAAAGTATTTAATTAAGATTCAGAGATTTATTAGGTTTTAGAATAATCAACTGATTCAATTAACTTTTTCTTTTAAATTTGTATGCTATCAAGTATCAATTAGAGAATTGTTTTATTTTTCTATGAAGATTTAGCAGGAGTAAGTTCTACGAAGAATTAGATGTTTTGGTGATGTATCGTATTGGTTTGTTCAATAAAAATTTAATTTCTTGGGGCGAAAAGGAAAAAAAGAACTGTTTTATTGTGTTTCGTTTTTAATTAGTATTGAAAAGACTGAAATAAATGCCCCTCTTGTTTGATTGATGGTTCAATTCAAGAGAAATGGACAAGGTTGTAGATTGCCTACACAATGCCTATCAAGAATTTGTTGCCGCCGCAGCTAACTTGCTTGAAACCAAGGCAGCTGCCAATGGTGAGAGGACGGCAGCCACGGATGCCGCCTTGGAAAACTTCAAGAAGAAATGGGAAGCGTTAAAAGCGGCTTGTGACCAAGCGGACGAGTTGGTTGATTCTGTCAAGCAACGTATCACAGCCAACACCACATATCCCGTTAATCAGGACATGATTGACATCTTCGACCATGCCATAGTTGATTATGATGATTAATCAGAGAAGGTGTTCCATTTTTATTTTCTCGTCATGCTGTCAACAGTATCTGTTTGGTTTCGTTTTTGTATCTTCGCTTTTAAAGACTAAAATAAAAAAGCTCAAACTTTGAATAAATTTAATTGGTGTGAGTGTTAATTTTTACAGTTTTTTTTTCTTTTTTCTTTTTTTGAGAATTTGATTTTTATGTTCAATTAAAGTATATAAAGCTCAAGCTCCCAACATTTAATCCAGTTAATTTATACGTTGACATTCTGATTTAATATTCAAATTTTAATACTCGTAAAATTTTTTATTGTATTCTTTTGTAAAAAAATTTAAAAAAAAAAAGTTTTACTTCATTTACTGGCCCAAAGAGGAAAAAGAAACTAGATTTCTAGATTATTTTGGTCCAAGATAAGCTAAACAAAAATCTAATGACCAAACCCAGACATTGCCGAGCAAAGGCCCATTTTTATTTCCCACATAACGGCGTCTTGTCATCCGCATTCGGCGGCTGTAGTAAAGTCTACCTTTTGTCTCCCCTGTCAAGCTGAAATAGGTTTCTCAATCAACGACAATCGGATTCCCAGGTAACATCTACCACCCGATTAATTGCGCCTTATGCTATTAAATTTGTTTGGTTCTGTTTTAGGATAGTTTGATTTGGTCTGTTCGTATAATTGACAGTCAAAAAAATTGGGAGTAATGGACAACATGGTAGATTCTTTAAACAATGCCTACCAAGAATTTGTTGCTGCCGCAGCTAATGTTCTCGAAACGAAGGAATCTTCGGGCGCTCAAAAGACACCAGCCACCGATGCTGCCTTGGAAAACTTTAAGCAGAAATGGGAATTGTTCAGAGTGGCTTGTGATCAAGCTGAGGAGTTTGTTGAGTCCATCAAACAAAGGATAGGATCCGAGTGCCTTGTCGATGAAGCCACCGGGTCTATGGCTGGGAAGTCGGGGCAGTCAACTGGCCTTCCTCCCATTAGTGCTGTTCGTTTAGAGCAGATGAGTAAAGCTGTCCGGTGGCTTGTGATTGAGTTGCAGAATGGTTCCGGAAATGCGGGTGGTGCAGCTCATGCCCACCCTTCTGCTCCTTTCGATGCTAGATTCTCAGAGGATGCTGCTCAGTAGGTATCGGTTGTTGTTTTATACACAGGAACTCCACAAGTGGCTTTGAATGTCTGTCCCATGTTAATTTTATAACTCAATGTTCATTTCCTTATTTACGGTTGAATAGACATATGGTAAGCATTTAAAGTCACTTGCGGAGTGATAATAATCCATAGATATATGTGTTAAATCTGTGACTATGTTGTTTTCAGTTGGTTGATGTAGAATTCTAACGGCATGGCATCTTCTGTTTTACTGCTACAAGTCTAAGAAATGATGTAAATTATAGTGGGAGGATATTGCTTTGTGGGAAGCATCCCATCTCAAAGCTACCTACTTTTGATCCTTACAAGTTGGATAAAGTCATTTATTTTTGTTTTAGTATCATTAGAAATTTATGGTCCTACTACCTGATTACGGTCATGGGTGAAGTGAATTGAGATCCTTTACTTTTTTTACCATGTGGCTGCTCTCCAGATTTTGAATCCACAGCATTCCATTTGTCAGCCCCAGAATTTTATTCGCACCAGAGAATGAACCTTATATTTGCATTGTTGTGTAAATCAGTTCTTTGCTCATAGTATAATGTTGCCTTCCTATCAATGACACTGTTACTCATTGATTGAGTGTAAAAAAGCAAGGTCATATGTTATAAGAAAACGGAGTGTCTTGTTCGTTGAATATATGGGCATCTTGATGATTCATGGTTTAGAACTTTAGATAGTGTACTGACTTCCATTGTTGATGTTCACTTTATATAATATTACCTCATTGGTGTGTTATAGTACATGTTAACTTTTAACATGCTCAATAGTTAAAAAATGTTCTAGATTATCTTGGCAAATTTTTCATTGCCAAATATGTTGTTTAATAGCTTATTTTGTTTAAATCTTGATTTTCCTGTAGTTAGTATCTAACAGTTTTCTTTGTGTAAATTAATTCTGATAATAATTACTGTTCATATTGTCCTGTTAAAATTGTCAACCATTTTGAAGGCCAACCAAGAAGCTTCCCTTGGTTTGAGGACATAGCACATATTTCATATTTTCATACATTGGCACAAGCACAAGATGGTTGACACATTCACTCCACAAATCCTGTGCATTGAAACATTACTATATCTGCATTTTTTTTTTTACAATTTAGGATATTAAAAATATATACTTAATTCATTGAGTCTTCCCTTGTTTAAGAATCATAGATAACGGAAATATTATGTAGACAATATGTATGACTGTATGTGCAAATTTCTTGACCAAAATGCTTTATAATTCTCATGAATGAAAATTCTTTAGGTTAACTAATCCTAAGTGTCTGCTAAATTGCCACTTTTAAAATAAAAATGAATTCTTCTGTGAAACCCGGGATTTCTCTACTTGTATTTACATTCAAGATGGAGTATTTTGAAAGTTTTCTGCAAGTTTAGTAACAAATAGACATACTAGTTGATCCATAACTTAGGACATGATGTCGACTGGCAACCAAAAAAAAAAAAAGGCCCTACTATGTTGGAGACCTTGAGTTTTTGGCTGATATTAAGTTCCTCTACAAAGAAGCTACACTGCATAGCTTAGTGATTTTCTCACAGATGCATATATTGCAGCCAGTATCAGTAAGTTTAGATACACACAGAGCCTAGTCATTTCGTGTGAATGCTAGTGTGTTATGTTTTATAGCACTAAAAATTCTTCATTTAGCAGTCTTAAATTTATTGGTTTCATATATCTTAAACCCCAAAGTTATTGGAAGAAGGATTATGTCTTTTGTTATTCACAGAAGTAGAGATGAGAAAACTGAAGCAGAAAGATGAAAAAGAAAAGTGTAAACATGTGGTGAAATTTTGAGAATACAAACAAGTTGCAGGTGACAATTTTTTGTTGCTTTTCAGGAGGTTGGTGATGTTGCAATAGTATATAGCTTGAAATGTTGGTCGAATGCCAGATTCATAGCCTTTTAGACACCTTGTTCTTCTTCTCCTTAATGTTTTATGAAAGCTTGTGTTTAAACTTCTGGCAAGCTGAGTGGGAGGGATTCGTGCCTTTGAATTCTCATGGTCATTAGAGCCCCGACTCGCATTTGGATTTAGTTGTTAGGCACGTATCCAGGTTTATATCTAGAGAGAACCATAGCTTACTTATGTTCACATTTGCCATCCTATGTATAGGCCAGCTGCTGCATCCTATCGCAGCAAGAAGCCCCAACTACGGCTGCCTGCATTGTTCATAGGTGCTGCAGGATGGTCCCTGATAGGGAAGGAATATTATCATGAAGCTAAAAGAAATCAAAACTTGGCCCAACTTTATCATAATTTAAAGTCAAACCCACCAATTGAGTAAAGATTATTCATGCAGATTTATTATTTACAATGCACAGACACAACAAAAAGTGAGGAATCCAAGGATCTCACACATATAAAGCAGGTATGCATGCAGAGTTTGCTAAATGAATGATCTGCTTCGCTTTGCCATTCTTCTACCCACAATAGGATCGACTCTTTGCAGCATCTAACAATAGTATATGGTGAACCCGTACGTCACCTCATCTAATAAAACATCATCATCTTTCGCTTCTTGGTCTAGTAACAAAAAAGCCTTAAAGAAGACATTAGAATTTAGGTTTAAACCAAGCTATCATCTTTCCCTTTTCATGTTATAAGGCGATGCTCTCCTTTGAAACAAAAAAAAAAATCATCAATTTCACCCAGCAAAGCCCTGCAAGGATAGTAGTACTTGGAGATTCCCACCTCTTAACCAAATTTAAATGCTGTGATAGCTTACATCCGTTTGGTTTGACTGGAAATAAATGGCAGATTATACAGAATATGTTACAAATGTCCTGAGCATTTAGAGTTTAAAATAAATACTTTTTTAATCCCTAAATTATATCACTTCTCATCATTCATATTTATAAAAAAATTACACGATTAAGTGTTAAAATTTTATTTTCATCAAATATTTTATACAATGCCCTAAATTTGGTAAATTGATATGGTAAAAAAAATCACCAAATAATATTATGACACGTCATCTATTTTTATTGATTAATATTTGAAGTATCAATAATTTGAATAACGCGTTAATTAATGATGTTAAATAAATTTTTTAATAAATACCTAGAAGTAGTATTATTAAAGGTAAAATTACATTTTTTTTTTCATTTTTTGCAAGCAAGCTTCATTATATATAGTTGGGGAACAATTAAAAAATAGCAAAACCCAAACGAACGTAGCCTTTTTCATTCTTCAGTCCTCTCTGCCACTTTGTCTTCTTTGAATTACGTGTTTCAACTTCTTCCTTTTCCTTCTCTTTAAGCAGGCTTTTCTCTGTTAATTCTGTTTCTGCATGATCGGTCTTTCCCTGTCTCTCTTGAAAGCTTTGTCTTTTTCTCTTTTTCTTTCTTTGGAATTTCTCCAATCCCTTTCGCTCCAAGCTGCGATTCCAGTCAAAGAGCTATCCTTCAGCTGCTTACGTTTAAAATGTTAGAGGCGTGATTCCACTTTCTTCACCTTTTTTCTTAAGCGATTCCCGTCATAATGTGCTTTTACTCTGATTACTGACGGGGTTTCTTTCTTTTTGTTTTCGAAGATCAATGGATTTCAACCTGGAAACACGGACGTTGCATCGCTGGTTTGCTCAAGTATGTGATGTTGGTTTCTTTTCTCTTGTTACTAGCATTACTTTTTATGGCCTTTTTCACTTTAATTTTCAGTGAATAATTTATATAAACGCTTTGAATTATAACCCGTTATCAGTTGTTTAATGTTTTTGTTGGATAGGTTTTAACAATTATATTCCTTTTTAAGTGGAATTTAATGTTTATCAAGGACTTAAAAGAGTACTGGAGTTTCTGTCAAATTATCATGGTTGATGTGCTGAGTGAATTTTATATTATTTATTTTCCTTGAATTGAATTTGGGTTTAAGGTTTTGCGCAGGTTGGAAATCTTCTGCTTTGATTATTGTGGAGTCTCGTACATGTTATTATCAACTTATGCTACTTTACACTGGGCATAGCTAATGTGCTTCAAAGCTATCTTATCTCTTGGGGACTACTGAGGAGATACAAATCCCTCTATGTAGCTAAGCTCCGCTATCTGACTATTGTGGTAGAAAGTGAAGAAGCTTACGAAACTTCGAAAATTATTGAGCTTTTGCAGTGGCTTGAAGTCGTTGGTAGTAAACATGTTTGCCTTATGATAAGGAAGGTGGGAATTCTGGATTCTCACTGTTGCTAGATTAATCAGGTGAAGATGTATCTGATGTTTTTGTATTCAATGTAATGTTTTTTTTTACCATTTTGTTGTTCTAGGAATACTGAAGAAATCAAAGGACTTCATCTTGGAAAAGTTGGATGGTGCAATATTGTTTCGAGTACGATCCTCTCTGCTCATGGTAAAATTTAGTCTTTTTCAAAGTTCGGCATGACTCATTAACTTCATTTACTCAATATAAATTGGCTAAATGGCTAGCCAGTTGCCAAAAACAAACTGTCATGTTGATCTTTGATACATGAAGATTCGTTATGATACCATGCAACCAAAAAATTGTAGTTACATTACTAAGGTGGCACAATCTTGAACCTCCTATAAAAAGCCTGATACATATTTGTAACATTTATATTGGTCTCATTCTTGACTGCTTTTGTACTCTTTGGATTCTTAGGTTTCTTTCTGAAAAACTTACCTTTGGGTTGCTATTCCATGTACCATATGTTTGCTTAGCTCCAACTCTGTGTAATGTTATTGGATTATTTTTTGACATAATTGATACAAATGGAATGTTACCAAAGGTGCTAAACTACGAGCAAACCTTCAATCTATGTTATGCAGGACACTCGTGAAAATAATGTGCTACTAGACCAACCACATATGACTCTGGAGTTTGCATCATTTTCTGATGGGAAAGAAACAGTGACCAAAGCAGCCAATATACTTTTTATGAAGTACTTAAACTTAGGTGCTACTGACCAAAATCAGGCAGAGCAAATCTTCACTGAATCTCAAATGGGCGAGGCACTCAAACTGTTGGTTTGTGTTACTTGTCTGATCTACTTGGTGGTTGTTACAACCAGTTTTCTTTACTAAGTTAATTTGACTTTTGGAAGTTGATCTTCTTTTCTTTTAGGCAGCAGAGGGCCAGAATCTGATCTTTTATTAGTATATGGATCTGCCAGGTGCCACTTAGGTTTCCCTGCCTGGAGAATTCGATAGACTGAGATTCTGTGAGTATTCTCTTGACATAAATTCTTTGGGATCAGGGAAAATACCTTGTTGTTTTGTTATCCATTAAAGATGCTTATTATGGGATTCTGTCTGATGAAAGACTTGCAACTTTCTAAATGGTCTCTTCTTCAAAATATCATTTTTTTATAAAAGGAAAAAAAAAATGAAGAAATGTAGATCTGGTGGATTGTTTCTTAGACAGAGAGAAGAATAATTCATGCTTTGGTTCCTCTATTCATTTATGCTTTGCGATTTGAAGGGAAAAGTAATGCTTAGCATTGAGGAATTATATAAAAGCTCCATTCAGTTTATTGTTGTTTTGAGATTTTTAAGGATGTTCTGTTTTTACCGGGCATGATCAGTTGTGTTAGAAGTATTTATTTAGGTTTCATTTAGTTGGTGCTTTTGTTTTTTGCTTTTGTTATTTGTCCCTCTTCTTCAGTTCATTTTTTATTTTTTTGCTTTTTTCACTCTATTTTTAAAAAAGCAAAAAGAACAAATAGCAAAAGCTCAAATTTAATGCAGCCTAAATTTAGTTAACCTATTGCTGTCTTACCTTGAGTGCTGATGCAGTGTTTGCATAGATTCAACTTTGAGAGCTGAAAGTTACAGTCATTGCAGAGCTTTAGCCCTTCTTTTTTGTGTGAATAAATCTGCTTCCTTACATAGAATTATAAGTTTCTTCTTCTTCTGTTTAAAGAGACGTATGGGACCCTTGAAGTCCATGAAATATGGGTCACTAATTAAGGCTATTTACAAATTCACACAATGTTGCGGCAAAACTATGGTAAGTTGTTTGCCCTTTGACTTGCACTGACTGTATGTCTCGAGTACTAATAAGTGCAATAGTGACAATAAAAATGTGAATGGTGTTCCAAACTAGAATAAAGGTAATCAGTTCAATTTTTTTTCTTGTTATGATCTGTAAAGCTCCAAGTTTACTTCTCTCTCTGTGCTAGCATAATCTGCTTTACTGTTTAGATTGTTCAAGAGCTAGCCTAAATTCCATTTATTTAGTTAATAACTGATCTATTCAAAATTTATCTAAAGTATCAACGGATATTTGACTCAAGCGACAAAAAGAGTGTACTCTTCGATTTTTTGTTGAGTTCAAACCTAATAGAAAATTATAGAAAAGTAATTTCCCATAAATTTACTACATCCAGTGTAGATAGGAAACATATCACCTATAATCATTATATTATAATTGATCAATCACAATTTAAAATTGTGTGGAATCCATCAAATTTTTATATGAAACTCACACTTATAAGTGGTAAATCCTTAAATAATTTTTGAATATGATTGGATAATTGTAGGATTATAGTAAAATAATTATAGGTGAAATGATTTTGTGTAGATAAATCTGTTAGGACCAACCTAAACAAAGCTCAAGAAAACCCTACCGCTTAACCAAAAATTTTCTAACGAAATAATTTTGTTTTCATGAGACTAATAAGAGGTTATTGTTAATGTTTTGGGTAAATTGAGTGTGTAATAAAAAATGACAATTGAATTATTGGGAATCTGATCTGAATTTTCATCTTCCAACAGGTAGATGAGGTGCTCCAATGAGAGATCATTTTCCTAGACAAGTTGTGTTATACTAGGAATAGATGTCACTTCCCGGATATAATAAAGCATTTTTCAAAACTCCTGCATGGTGATTTAGTTGTTAGATCATCAGAGTGTTTGTTAATCACAAAAGTAACCCATTATTTGCAGACAGCCAAATCAGATGATTCCAGAGCGACATCCAGATGAAAAGCAGCTGCTTTGGTATGGAAAAAAGTCAGGTGGAAATCATAGAAAACCTTATTCACGAAGGTCCATAGGGCAAAAAAGAAAGCTTGCCCATAAATAAAACAGGGTTTTCCTGATAGCCCTCAGCTTGAAGCCTTGAACGATTAGGCATGGAACTATTGACAGAATCCATTATAACTCTCAGTGGCGTGAAAATAATTTATTTCAACAGAGCACCATTTACTATTCTTGTAGAGGCCCAGAGAAAATCATAATTTCAAATAATTAGCATGTAGATTTATAAACACCAATGCAAAACATGATTACAATTGCCAATAATTATGAAAGTAAGCTCTAGAACATCAAGGCTGGTAATGAAGTTAGCAGCGAAGGATTCCGTGAAGTTCAATCCGAGTTTAAAATTCTGTTTCCAATACGCCATCAATGAGCCCATAGTCCATGGCCTTGTGAGAGAATCAGAGAGCTAACAGGAAGATAGAACACTGGTTAGTCTTTTCTTTCAATTTGTTGAAACCGTTTAATGCCATGACGTTTAAAACACAAAGATATCACTATAATAGGCCCTTAAAAAGGGAAAATCAATTCGAACTTGATTGTCACTCTCTTTACCTCCTGCTCGTACGTAAGTAAGAAGAAAGGGAAGAGGGATAGGCATCAGGCAGGATGGTTTCAGCTAACATTGATGCTGAGAGCCATTACCTCATGTTTTAACAAAATCAGAAAGCAACATTACCTCAGAAGCAGATAAGTAGCGGTAACTTTCTGTGTATTGTTGCACTTTTTCAAAAGGTTGGCCAGTGAAAGCCGCATACATTTTGTCAATTTTCTGCAACAAAAGTTGCAGGGTGGAAAAAGGTAAATGTTTAGCAGAGTATTTCTGCGCTTGGTAAGTATCTGTATGACCATAGCAAAAGCTGTTATATGAAAAGGAAAATTTAGAAAGCATAACATGGAGATTGATCCCCTTGATTCATTGGTAGCTTACTCAGAAAAATGCAAAATATAAGAAAGAGGAAATTACACAGCGAGATTGAACTGCTTCATTCACTTGATGTCTGACATCTTCAACATGACCCTTCAAAAAGAAAGAAGCAGAACCAATCAATTTTAATAAGTACATGAGATGTGATTTCATGTTTGTTACACAGAGTTCAAGAATTTGAAAATAATTTCATAGTGTCTCTAATTTTGTCCCAAGAACATGAATTTATCTTCTACAGCACAACAAGCTTCATTCAGTTGTAGTCTGCCTCTCGAACAACACAGCCAAGACATGCATTAGCTATTTCAAATCTTCTCATCCCCCTTTTACAGCTTTTCTTTTCTAAATGTAGCGACTAGTAATGCAAACCAAGAAGTTAAATCATAACCCACATCCACTTTGTGGTTGGTGTATCATAGTGCGTGCATTTGGCATTGCTTAACGGATCCCCTTTTCTCCACCAGCACGAAGAAGTGCTGCTTGGCTTGCAACTACTCCAAAACAAACTGTGCCAACCTTTGGCTTTATCTGAAATAATGACCAATTCATGCTAGCAAAATAAGAAGTTCGAATAAAGAAAAATACAAAAGAATGGGCCCACAAGAGTTTAAAATCTCACTCAAGATATGCAATCATAAATTGCCAACATAGAATAGATGCTTCCACCAAGGCAGTTCAAATGCACCGGACAGGGAACAGGTTAAAGTAACAAACTCTAAGTAGGTTCCAAAATTATGGATTTAAAGCTCTATGTACCAAAAGGAAAAAATAGAGAATGCTGGGGCAATTAGTAAAAACATGACTACACCAGAATATCTGCATCCTCATCAATAGCAGCCAGAGTCACAAAGCTGTGATAAACTCTTTGAGCAACCTGTGAATTGACTGGTTGCCCAATGAATATGATACGGTTCCTGAATAACACTGTTGAAAGGTCCAAAGGCCCTCCTGGAGTCATTACTGCTGGCACCACGGGTGGATTCCCCTTTTTGGCTTCTATTGCACCATAGCTGTACATAAAAGGCATTATGATATCTGTATCAAATACACCAGAATTATGGTATGCTTGGTAGAGGAGAACGAAAATGGTCTCATCCAATAAGCAACCTACAATATCAGTTACGAGGTAGCAAAACCTAAGTATTAGATGAAAGGATTTTCCTTCCTAAGTCCTAACACAATATAGAGGACACATTCCAACTTCATAACTAAACCATCAATGAATTTGTCCTTTTCAAACCGATGACTACAAGTCTACAAGTAGAGATCGCCTGCGGTTGATACTTGACAAACTTTGTACGCATCATTCATATGCATTAATGACATAAAACACAAAAGCAGTAATATAAAATTGAAGCAAAGAGATAGAGTAACAAACCTTGGATTGGAGTCATGGAAGCCCATCTTGTCGATCTTAAGTGGTAGCCCAGAAGTTCTATAAAGATAACGCTGGACACATAAAACCCATTTTATATCTACACGACCAGACATCACTTGCAATTAAAAATATTAAAAAAAATGGAATTTAACTAACATAAAATTATAGCTCTACAAATACACTGGCAAGCACAAGATAGCAGAAACAAATAAAATTTTAGAAATTAACGGTATTTTTAATTTTATCAGTTGAATGAGTTTAACTGCAGATAATGCAAGTTTTAATCGAATCAATGGCGTGTAACTCAAATTAAAAAAAATAAATAAAAGGCCAATAAGAAATCAATTAAATTTCGAGAACAGGAAAATTACCTATTGTAGAAGAGTCACCGTACGGGCTTGGTAATGCAGAGTCTATCAAACTCGTCGAGCTTCTAAACATTAAAAGATTTTAAGGAAAAATAGCGATAAACAAAATTAAGTTAAATGAATTTATTTATAAATATTAAATAAAAATATTTATGAAAATATATATAAATATATTTATAAATAATAACTAAATGAATTTAAATAAAATTAAATAAATCTTAAAATAAAATTAAAATAAAAAATAAAAATATATATTAATATTATTATAAATGAATAATAAAAACTAAATTTTAAACAAATTTTAAATAATTTATTCATGATTATAAATAAATTAAATAAAATTTTATTCATATTTAATTCGTTTAATAAATAAACATAAAAATATTAATTAAATCTATTTATTAAAATTAATAAATAAATAAAAATCGAATATATTCAACTCTATTTATTTACGTCTCTACGGAGGGCGACCAGCAGTTGCAGCAGATGACTTTGTTTTTGGGTTACACCCCGGCCCATGGGTTTTTACTTTTAAGTTTCCATTTGCAAAAGGCCGAATTCTTCTATATTGGATAGTTGGACCAGCTCGGAGGCCCATTCTTTCTCAAAATTTATTAATTACTGCTACAAATTACAGTGAGTTCTTTTTATTTAATTTTTTTTCCTACCCATAGGTTAATTATTGAATTTTGGTATGTTGAAAACATAATATAAAATTTTATATCAATGTGCATATCTGAACCATTTTAAAGTGTCCAAAGATAAAAGGAAATATAAAATAAAATAAAATAAAATAAATATAATTATGTAGTCTGATTATATAATGTTGAATTTTGAATTTTTAATAATTAAAATTTAATTTTTAAGAATTTTAAATATTTTTAAAAAAATCATTATTGAAGTGATTTTGCTTATAACTATATATTAAGCATATCATTTTGTTTTGTTATAAATTTCATTAATTTGTATTCATAATCATAACAAGAATTGAATGTGATATTACTACCCATAATAAGATAATTTTATTTGATAAAATATTAAAATTTTAATTTCATAATTAAAATTAAATTTTAATAACCTCATGTATTAAAAAAAAATAAACTCTTTGAAAGGGCCGCCAAATTGCTCATTCTTTTTGCTTGCTAAGATTTAAAACCCAATTAATCGTTGTTCTATTTAAAGAACGTGGCATAACTGTAGCGTGCTATAAGATGTATGAAGCCATTAGCCGACGTTGGTTGGAAGAGACGAATAGTATTAGTAGTGTCTCCCAGCACCAAAAATTGGCGGTGACTTTAACGCTCTGAAGTCTAAGGTTAGGCCTTTGCTCCTTGTTAGATGGCGTTCTTTTTGATTGATTCTTTCATGCTATTGTTTTCATTATTTTGGGGCATTCGGCATTTCTTTTCTGACATTGATTGTAAAATGTTTGTGAAAATGTCTAAATGAAATGGGAAAAAGAATCCCTATTAACAGCAATGTTGTCAAGACAAACCCGAATCATAATGAAGCTGCGGGACATAGCTTTGCGAAATTCTTCGACAAACTCAATTGTTGGAAAAGAGTTGAATCATCAGCGTGGCTTATGCTCTACTGGGCAGACTTGCACAGACCTTCCAAGGAAGCTCAAGAAAACGGAGCGGAAGCCATGGGTAACAAATATTAATGAACTGAAGCGTATTGGTAGAGCGGAAAGGAAAGAAAGACAGATGGTGCGTGAAAGGGTTCTACAACCTCCTGAAAATGGGTTATTGGTTAAAGAATTGATTCCTGTTGCTCATCAAGTTTATGCTGCCCGAACCGAACTATGCTCTTGTGTTTCAAAGGTTGCCCAGAGTATTGCAATATATTCATGCAGGTAAAAACAGAAAAGAGCTTTTTTCACGTCATCTGAGTTGACAATTATTTATGAGCATTTATTCTAGGCATCTTTTATTCCATGTTGCTTTGAAATTATTAAGGAAGAACCCTTTTTTATAGTACTACAGTATGCTGTTTGTCTATGGTTTTTCTTATGTTTGGGATGTTAGAACTTTAGCTTCAAAGTATGGATATAAGTTGAAGAGTGAGAGCAGCATAGCTCTTATGTAATCTAAATGCTTAAGCTTAATAACTAGAATTAGTTTTCACCGTTCATGATTGTAATGCTGACAATGGCTTGTCCTAGATCCTAGCTTATTTTAGATTAGACTTAGACGTCATAGTCTCCGAGTAACGAGGTTTTGATAGAATATGATATTACTAGTTCAGAAATCCCAAATTAAAAGTGAACTATCACTTGGTGCAATGTGGCTAACTTATTAAACCCAAAAGTAGCTTGCTTAAATATTTTGGTTTATTATCTTTGATTTGGTCATATAGGTTTTCATAAAGTTTATATATTTTGCTCATGGTGCAGTGTGTGTGGAGAAGTTCACATTGGCCATCCACCGCATAAGATCAGAACCTGCAATGTTATGGGAAGTGCAGCAAGCAAAGAGCACAGTTGGAAAAGAGGTGATGTTGAACATGTCTTGCCTCTCGTGGAATCTTTTCATCTATATGACAGGCTAGGAAGAGCTGTTTCTCATAATGAACGGCTCCAAGTGGATCGAATTCCAGCAATTCTGGAATTATGTGTCCAAGCAGGCATCAATTTATCTGAGTATCCAACTAGGAGAAGAGTCTTCCCTGCTTACAGTATTTCTGGTAGGATAATAGACTTTGAGAGGAGATTTCCTAAAGAAGATGCACCCGGCAAAGAAATAAATGCATGTGGGTTTTGGTCGAAGAGAAACAAGACCAGTGATTATAACAAGTTTATAGACCTGCAGCCTGCTGATCTGCAAGGTGCGATATTGTTGTTATTATATTTTTTGTTTCTTAACTTATGATTGATTTCTTCTTGATCTGAGCAACTCTGCCTCATATTGTCAAATATGCTTATGTCTCTTTGAATAATTCTCCAATTAATTGTTGCCAACAGCCATGAAGTCTGTTGGTAGAGTACTGGACTTTTAGTTCTAGTGATTACAATTCAATCCTTGGTAATCCCAACTATCAAAAAAATTCTCCAATTAATTGTTGTATATCATTATTCAAGAAATTTTAGATGAAAACATTGACAAAGTACTTTCAAATTTGATCTCTAATACCATAAGCAATACTCGATAACCTTATAGTTTTATTATTTGGCTGTTAGGCTTGATCAAAGTTGTTTGATATCTGGAATAGGTATTGCTGTTCGTGGGATGGATGTATGGGAGAGAATGCGCTCCGGAGCATCAAGACTTATGCAAAAATATGCTGTCCAAACTTGTGGATACTGTTCAGAGGTCCAGGTGGGGCCTAAAGGTCACAGGGTTCGAAATTGTCAAGCTTACAAGCATCAGATGAGGGATGGGCAGCATGCATGGCAGGAGGCAACTATTGATGATGTAATTCCTCCTGTGTATGTGTGGCACATACGAGATCATCAAAGTGAGAAACCACTAGTAAATGATTTGAAGAGGTACTATGGTATGCTGCCTGCAGTGGTGGAGCTGTTTGCACAGGCAGGTGCCAACGTGCCTGACAATTATGCTGGTACAATGAGGGAAGATGTTGTGGTGCCTGAAAGGGATGAAGAAATGTTGGTTGTTTGAAGCATTTTTTTGCTTAAGTGCTGGCTAACTGAAACTTTCTGGAGTGATTATTCTTTGACAAAGAAAGATGTTTCTTGGGAATTATATTTGGAATTGGCATGTCTGGGAAAGACTATAACTAGTGGTTGCAAAGAAATGGTAAAATGATCCTGCTTCTTTGAGTTTATCAGAGTTTTCTCACAGCAGTGATCAGTTAATGAGTGGGTAGGAAACTCATTGTACTTTTAGAGCGTTCATACAGGTATGGCTCATATGTGAAAGATCTCTTGGCCGCAGATTGAGAAAGTTCTCCAAGTTCTTGTTGGATGCTGGCTTCGATGGCTATAAATCTTATCTCTTACTCTAAATTGAGGAAAACTAGATATCCATGCCATTCTGTCATGCTTCTATGCTTAATTTTTCTCTCAGAAGTCTGGTTCCTCTAGCCCTTGCCCTGGATAGTCTTAGTTTGATTTGGGTTCTTTCTTGTGGAAAGCTCAGAACATTAAGTTGTTGCCCAATAATTATTTTATGCTTCAGGCTCTTCAAGTCTTCATTCTTGCTCCATGGGAAGAGTACAAATGGTGCAGAAACAGAGGAGTGGCTTGGGAATTTCTATAATCAATTCATTAAAGTTATGTTTGGTACATAAAATGATAGATAAGATAGGATAATAATCATTTTATATTATATTTGATATTAATCATCTTCTTGGTTTAGGATAACTCACTCTCTTAAAGTAAAGAATATTATTTTTTATTTATGAGATTGAACTTTTATGTTTTATTATATTTTTAAAAATTATATTAATAATTTAAATTATATAAACTTTAATTAAAGATAATTTTGATCAAGAAATAAATTATTCTATCTTAATTTTTGTATACATTAAATATAAAATAAGATAAATTATTTATTTTAATTTTATTCATAATATTATTTTATTTTATTTTATTATAATTTTGTTTACCTAATATATCCTAATGGATAGAGATGTTGTTCCATTTTAGTTTGACCTGAAACAAGTGAACTGACTGGGCTTAGGAAATTTCAAGCTGTACATACATCAAAGGATCTTCATTCTTTACTAGTCTGAAGAAGGCACTCATATGAGACTTCACGTACAAATTGAACTGGCGTCCTTTTAGTTTGAGGGATTATTCAATTGGCATTAGTTAACATTTCATTCGAAAATGTTTTGTATGAAAGAAACCATTTTCCTTTTGATTATTATGAGACAAATGGAGGCAGCATATTTATTCTTTTAACTATAACGGTTTCTTACCAACCATTATCTGCCATTGAAATGGTCAATCCTGCAACAATTATTCCTACTATATCACCAATTAAGAGGAAATTCTTTTCCCCTTTTGGCTTGTGGCTAAGAATCGCTGAATTATTTGATTGTTTGTTTTTCCATGGTTGTCGACAGCCAATATCCAGCTGTTTGGTCATCAATCATCATCATCATCATCATCATCTGATATCTTTCGAAATTGCCTGATGTAAAATTCTTTTAAATATTTTCTTGATAGTAAAAATTTCCCTTCAATTACAAAAAATCGAAATCCTTTTCCTCCAAAATTCTTTTTTTTTTAATGAAAGAAAGCATATTTGTAAATTGTAATTGTAGATTTGACAGATTGTTACTAACTGTAATTCTTGGTAAAAAAAAAAGGTAATTGTAACTGTCATTGTCTTTGAGACAAAACAAACAGAGGGAAAGATGATAGATGATAGCGGCCCTGACAGGACAGACAGCAAAACTCAAACTCCAAAGTGAACAGACAACACAAAAAATGTTAGTACGAATAAATAATACCAGCACCATGTCTATTGGCATAAGCTACAGTCCAAGGCTTACACGTTATCAACCAAATTCTCTGGCATTCCTCTCCTCTTCATCATCATCATCATCATCTTCTTCTTCTTCTTCTTCTTCTTCCTCCTTTTCCTCTATTATTGCAGTTAGATCCCAGTCAACCTCATCCCCACTCCGTTGCTCACCTCATCACCTTCTCTCTCTATCCGGATCTGGTTAGTCATTAGATGCCTCAAAACTACGAGCATTTTCTTTTTGAATGTTTGCTAACTTTGCTGATGCATCTTTTTCCCAGATGGATTATCTTGATGTTAGTTATAATGTGGGGTTTTACGGTTTAGATTAGTACCCAAAAATATTTCTGTTTTGGGGTTTAGTTTATGATTTTTCTTGTTTGATTCAGTGTGGATACCTTCGATTTAGTCTATAGGTTTGACTGAAGGTGCAGATTTGATTACTTTTTTATTGCGAGGCTGTGAGGAGACGATGGTTTGTGAGTTGGTGGAAATCAGTGGTCTTTCTCCGAAAGATACGAGCTTGAATTACTTTTGATGGATTTTGGCTTCTGGGTTTGTTGATTCTGGTGTAAATTCATTAGCTTTTTGAATGATGCATTAGTCATTGGACTTTTTAGAAGATGGGATCTCAAGTTTTTGACTGTTTGGCTGTCATTTTATAACATTCATAACAATAAGCAAATCTAAGACATTTGGGTTTTTTCAGCATGGAATAGGCCTAGTTACTGTTAAATTTTTCTGACAAAGTATAATACACACCACATGCATAGTAAGGTACCAATTTGGAGTCTAAGAAAAGAGAACAATGAGTTTCGATGGAAATAACGTCAATAGGAAACCTAAAAGCTAGATTTGACTAAGTGTTTTCAAGCTTGGTTATTGTAAAACATTAATAGAGAATCAGTTGAGCCCCTAATATAGTGATATTGGTAGTCACAATGCAAGTTCCTGTTGTTATGGTGCATTGCACGGGTTTCTGCCTTACACCATGCATGATTGTTGAGTTATTTCTGCTGTTAAACTTGCTTGTTTCTTTGCTATTGTACCTGAGACATAGTTATACTATTGACTGTATTCAGTTTTGAAATCCTTGTTCTGATTGAACTTCTCACGGTATTTAATTTTTCTTTTACGCTCTTTTTTTGCCTTATTTTATTGGTTGCAGATATGGATACAAGTGCTCGCCCAAGTTTGTTCCCTTTGCACCGCTGCAAAACTCTTCACCTGGTTGGTATCAAATTTATTTTTCAATTCATATGCTACATCCACTGCAGATATGAAGCTGCTATATATTTGGTTTGAAGGATATTCAAGACTGCCTTCTTTCTTGGCTTTTGCTTGCAAATCAAGGCATTGTGGTCTTATAAAACGATACATCCAGGTGAGGCATGCTCAGGGGATCCACAATGTAGAGGGAGATAAGAACTATAAAGCATACATGTCTCCGGAATATTTTGATGCACACATTAATCCTCCCGGCTGGCAACAGGTAAGTAGTGATCATTATGTTTTCATATATAGGCATGTTTTAAATCTAACCTCATTCAGGCCATATGCTTATTTGTAATCCAAAGCAGGAATCTTGAATGAAGTTATTATTGGTAATGTTGCAGGTTGATATTTTGTGTAAGCATGTCCATGAATGTGGCCTTGCTAAGAGGATTGATTTAGTCATTGCATCCCCTTTGCTAAGGTAGCAGTGCCAGCATTTCATACTCCCAGTCTTTTGAATTTAGTAATTCAGTGGGCATGAAGTTGAGACCTCTTATGAATCATGCAGGTTTCTGATTTGCTGAATTCTCCATTATGTGTTAGCTAAAGAGTTTCATATTAAGATCTGGTATTAATCAGTGGTAATTGTGGACAGAAAATTTAATTCCAAATTCTTTTATTGTTCTTCACACTTGAGGGTGATGCTGGGATTATTACTCTGGCCCAGTACACGTGACTAAATTTCATTTTGTCAGTCATTTGGTCTTCAATGAAGCTGTTGCTTTTTGTATTAAAGAGGGCGTTGTCTGCTATTAATTGTCTCAACTAGGCTTTGAAGTTATCTATTATAATTCGAGTTGGTAAAAACTTGGTATCAATAAAGTTCCATATTAGTTTTGTGAACAAATTTTATTGAATGTTGAATCATATATTTTAGTATCAGTCCCCTTGGAAATTTAAATTTGGATTATAAAAAACCCATTGAATTTATTAGACATGTATTAATTGACAATGCTCACTTTATGTTGGAGGACATTGCAAACAGCTGTGGGTGTATTTGGTGGTGAAGGTTACACCGTTAGGATGGATATAGTGCCACTTATGGTGGCAAATACAGGAAATAGTGGCCGTGCTGCAATATCAAGTCTAAATTGCCCACCAATTGTTGTGGTAGAACTTTGTCGAGAACATTTGGTTAGTCTCATTTCAATTTTATCCAGTAACAGTTCCCTCTAAATGTATTATCAGTGGACACAGTATTAACCTTAATATTGCTGGAATATAAGATGGTTAACAGGAAATTCAATTGGTTTAAACATATTTGGTTCTCAAAATGCACTAGTTTTTTTATTGCCCGATTTCAAACCAGAGGGCATTTTTGTTTTCTCTCTTTATGATTTGCTCCTTTAAACATATTGCAGACATCGGGTAATTTTTTTTTTGGTTTGCAGGGAGTCCATCCTTGTGATAAGAGGAGAAATATCAGTGACTATCAGTTTCTTTTTCCTGCAATTGATTTCTCACTGGCAAGTTATTCAGTCTCTAAGATGCCCCTAAACAAGTTACTGTTTCAATTTTTTATATCTGAACCAAATGTTGCTAGATTCTGGTCATTTTCAAAGGCATACGTTGAATGTCTTTTGAATTCCTATTCAGATAGAAAGTGATGAGGACACATGGTGGCAGGCTTACATTAGGGAGACAAAAGAAGAAGTTGCAGCCAGGGGGCTAAAGTTCCTAAACTGGTGCAAACCTTATTAACTCTTCATTGGCTGGACCACTTCTTTATTAGATCTTCAAAATGAGCGTAAGGGGAACCTTATTGGATGGTACATAGAAACTAATGCATATAATTCAGGTACTGTTTGAAATCATTAGATATCAGAATAGAAAATCCAGAATTAATGTATCTTATTTTGGAAGGCAAGGGGACTAAAGTTAAACAATATGGCTGTTGCATTATATCAGAATTCTGTTGCAACTTAAGTTTCTGATACGGCTTATTCAAGTACTGTCATCAAAAATAAATTTCAGAACTTTTGCGTCAAGGAAATCTTTCTAATTGATCCCATCCTCTGTTGTTCTACTTGATTTACTCTTTCTTGACATTTACAACTTCTAACAAAGATAGGTCTTTGAAGTTCTTATTCTTTGCAAGAACCTTTTTCTTTTTTCTTTTTTCTGTATCTTTCCTTGTGTCTTTCCAGGTGACAATACCACCCATGGAAAGCTACAATGAGCATTTAGATCTTTAATTTGGTAGACATACAAAAAATTCTTAGGCTTCTTTATATTCACTTTGCAGGTTGTGGACATGGAAAGAGAAGGAGATAGCGATTGTTACTCATAGTGGGTTCTTGTTTCATACATTAAATGCATTTGGAAATGATTGTCATCCATTGGTGCAGAAAGAAATATGCAAACAGTAAGTATCCTTAACTGCCTTCACTTTAGCTGTTCAATCCTGTGACTCTAGACTATTTTAAACAAGACTTTTAGCTTGGTAGCTTCTGGTGCAGTCAATGCAGTTTATTCTCTATATCCGATCCTTTCAAATTGATGTCCTGGCAGTTCCAGTTGAGCTCAAAACCTGCTATATAATGCAATTTTCAATTTTTAATATGTTCTCTTCTTTTGCATATATATGGTTTATACTTTTTCCACATGCTTGTGCCTGCATTTTTCATTTGCAAATTACTTTTTTCATGCACATCTCTTTTCATTATACAGCTATTAGTTGCATTGAAGTTTTGGCCTTTCAACCTGGCAAAACAACCTAATTTTGCACCTAGGTCACATTTGATGCAAGAATGCCATTTAATCTTAGAGTACTTTTTATGGTTCTAGCGTTTGACCAATTCCGGTTAGACTTGTAATGTAAGCATTTTAAGGCAGGAAAATTTTCTTGACAGAAATGCATTTTCAAACAAAACTAGAGTGCTGGTGTTCCCGGAAAGAAAGTGCATAAAGATAGTTAATGAGTTAAAAAAGTTTGACAACCAAACACAGTTTACCTCTTTAGTCTAGTATTGTTCTGTGATGAAGTTGTTTATCAGAAAATACTACCTTAAAATGACAATAAAAAAGGGCCTTAACTTGGAATCTCATTGACAATTTTAGAATTACGTTGAGATGTTACCTGTTTCCAATAGAAATAACTCTTCTACCTAGTACTCACAGCTTTACAAATTGCGAGCTTCGCTCCATGGTCATTGTCGACAGAAGGTAAGCTGATGTAAAACACAAAACTTTACTGTTTCAGCTTGTTTTAAATTCTTATGAATACTGAATTTGGCTTGTTCATACTTCTTATTGACTCTTTTTTTCTCTAGTATGATGGGATTAGACCCCCCAACAACTAATTATCCAGGAAAGATTCCACCGGGACTGGATCTCCGGAGTGATGTCGTGGATGAGAAGACTGAAGAAAGGAGTATCTGATACAAAAATTCCTTTGTCTGAACATTATGTTTAATTAATGCTTGTGATTTAACAACACCATTTTTGGGAACTCATAGTTAGATATGGCTTATGTTATTATAATTTAAAGATGCTCCTCACCTATGGTGATTTCAGCATGTGTATGAGGAAATTCAACTGTGTTAATTGAGATGCACTAGATTGTAAGAGATCTTTTGAGAACGAGTTGTTGAAATTCCAATGGTTTTCAAAGACAGAAGAGGCTACAGAAGCCTCAGATTGCAACCATCTATATGTTTTACTACAAAATTTTTTATGTGGACATTCCTATCAGTTTTACCTTTATCTGTTACTGATCAATTATAACCTATCTTTTCTGAATTTATTTTATTGTAATGGCAGATTGATTGTCTATCAGCAGTCTTGACCTCCTCTTTCTCAGTCTCTCTACCGCTTCCTTACACTAGTAACTCAACATATCAATTTGGGATTCAAAGCAACCGCAACTCCTTTCCCATTCTCACCCTCTACTCTAATGGGGTTGGGAGAGAAGGGCAGTGAATAAAGTGGCAAGGAGAAGGTTTGTCAAAATTTGTTTTGAGACTTTGAGTAGATAAAATGGTAGGTTGGCAGTTGGGAGTAGTTTTGAAATACATAAATGAAAAGTGCAAACCTTTGCTCGAAGTCAAGGCCTCAAGGACGCCAACTGGAGAAATAAGGAATGATGGGACCATATATAAGAGACAAATAAAGAAGCACTAGTACCATAGATATAGGTATTAATTTTTAACGTGTTTTACCAACTTGCCGAAATGATTGAAGAGTTGTTGAGCTTTTTTCAATCATTATTGGATGGAACCAATGCTATTCGGCAATGTTTATCACCTTGGTTAAGGTTTACACGTTACGTCAAATCTCTTGCTTAAATGTGAAAAACCAAGAAAAACAAAAAAAGAACAATTTATGTGCCCCAGATAAACACTCGAAACCCAGTAACAAAAGAGTGTCAGATGAATTCTTTAGCCTCTTGAACTACCATTAAACTTATTCCAAATTTTCTATGAAATTATAGTAGTATTAGACACTAGTAATTTAGTCTAGCAAGTAACAATTGGGCCTATTACAATAGCTGGTTCCAAGCGATGGGCTACGATTTGCCTGGATTCCCATTAAAAGTCTAAAATTAATAGCCATAGCTTGGTCCCAGTTAGCTAAGACAAACCTATTTGAACTTGCCCAAACAAGTTAAACCCAGGTCCAATAGGGAATAAGTGGCTCATTTTTATTCATCACATTTCCATGTGAAGAAAAATTTTATATATGAATTTCATTTCATCAGTCTAATCAAACCTCAAAAGTTCAAAATGAATCAGAGGCAAAAAGCTGTAAAAAATTACAGAATCTGAAAGAACAATACTATTAAATCCCCAAAAACAGTTGTAAGTCGTTCAGGTTTTCTGTATCACAGCTCTTAACTGTCAAGGGTCAAACTTTTTTTTTTTTTAATTCTTGAAAATTGTGGGTTATTTGAGGACAGCAAAAAAGGAAATGTGAATGTCACATTACCAAAATCTATTTGTCGTGCAGGAGATTCCATTAATGACAGAGATTGTTTTTGTTGATATTTTTACATTTTCCAATGATCTTCACAGCTTTACATGCAAAAATGAATTGAAATCTGAATCCCCCTTTTGGGAGTAGTTAACTAAATTTCAATGTCGTAAATGGAAACGTAGTAGATTGCAACTTCTTGTGTTTAGTGACCACTGACCAGGCCACATTCTAAATGCCTCAAAGATGTAGCAAATTAGGCAAATAGTTGTCAAAGCTGCCTTACTTTTTGACTGTTGGCTGGTATTAGCCGCAATCCCAAATAAGCTATAAGCAAAATGACTACCACATGTGAAGCCACTTTATAAATGGATTCTTAGACCACCAACATATTTAGTAGCCGTTTGAATCTCACTATATTGGATTAAACTATCACACTTTCAATTGAATTTAAATACCAATTTTAATAAGATCAAGTCAATATAAATTTTTCATTAAATTTTTTTTCAATCGTAATTACAGTAACTTTTTCTGTCAATCACAGTTATAATAAATTTTATTATTGTTTTCAATCTCACCGCAATCAATTTCACCTTCCATCGAAATGAAACCTTAATTAAATTAAATTTTAAATTCATAAAATCACTATTTATTGTAATTACGATATATTTTTATAGTAGTATAATGAATGTCAATATTAATTAAAATTTAATCTAAAATATTTTTAAATAATTTATAGGAGGTGTTTGATTCATAGAATCTTAAATTTCGAAAAAAATGTGATTTTCGAAAAAGTGCAATACTTGAAGTTTTTTTCATTTTCAGAGCATCCTTCAAATTCACTTATTTGGTTTGAAGAATCCATTTATATTAATTATTATATAATTATCATAATCTTTTTGACATATATGATGGTAATTTTTTATTTTATTTTATTAATAATAAATATCTAAACGATAAATGATGCCTTTAGCAATAAAAGAATTATTATTTTTATTTATAAAATATCATCAATTGAGGCATCTGATACTTTTTTTAGTAACAGAAATTGATAAGAAAAATTATTAGATAAAAAGTCAATTAGTGCGTTTGCCTTTTTTTATCATGAAAAAAAATTAAAAATATTCATTTAATTTATTTATAAAATGATCATTTAAGATATTTTTATACATAAAACATCTTAAATTATTTTTTTATTAAATATAGACACCTTAAATAATCATTTTATTAAAAATAAAAATGATTATTTAAGGCATTTTATGTAAAAAATACCTTAAATAATCTCTTATAAAAATAAAAACCCTAAATCCTAAAATATAAATGATTATTTAAGACATTTTCTATATTGAAACACATTAAATAATCCTTTTATAAAAAGATTAACCCTAAACTTTAAAATATAAAAATATTATTTTAGACGTTTTCTATACAAAATGCCTTAAATAATCAATTTATAAAAATATAAGATGATTATTTAAAAATTTTCTTCCTATCAAATGCCTTAATTGCAATATTAAAAAAATTTTGTATAAAAACCGACAATTAAGTTCTAGTCACTTCCAAACATATTTTTCAAAAAAATAACAACTATTTCATCATTTTTTATTCATGTCAAATTTAAAAATAAGATAACTTTTCTTTCGAAATCTTAAAATATCACAATGAAAAATAAAATTTTACTTTCGAAATTTTTGAGCACCGTTAAGAATTTAACATTTTACCCTGTAATTGAATTATCCTAAATTAAATATAAAAATTAAATATCCATCATCAATATTTCAAAATAAATTTATAAATTCTTATAAACCAAATACACTCATAAAATTCCTCCATTTTGCTAACTCTAATCACACTTTCTACGATTTTTTTCTTTTGTTGCCCATTCCCATTATTGTTGAAGTAAATATTACTGCTTTCGAATTCATTACTCCCATGTCTTTCCTCTACAAATGAATGATTATTGACGGAAATCATTAGTCCACCATCGCAATTTGGATGTGTCTGACTTTAGAGACTGCAATTTTTTTTTTTTTCACACCATTAGGGAAAAGGGTGACATTATAGTAAAATTCGTACTCATTGTCATCGCTGTGAGAGCACACGTTTAAAGATAATGACAGAAGGCATGTGGCTTGCTTCAATTTCAAAAGGTTTAATAGTGGTATATTGCAAATAAGTAATTGGGTTTTTCATCATTTCAGGGTAAGGAAATTAGAATAAAAAAATAATGTCAAATAATTTGTGAAGATATCCTTCAATTATTTAATTAAAGGCATGATTTAGATAAAATTATTTAGTATTATAATTTTTTTTTTATCAAAACTAGATTAAAAGATAAATCCCTTTTATTAGTATTCTTAAACATGCCTGGAATGCTTCTATTTATGAAGTTTGGATGGATAAAAATAAAAGCGTATTTGGAACGCAGACTTCACAAAATTCAACCCCTTGATAATTCTATTAATCAACTAGTTTTTTAACCCGTGTCACGTATGGGATTTTTTTATTATTTTTAATAATTAAAAAAATTTATTAACCATAAATTTTTATATTATTTTAATAAAAAATATGTAAATATTTATTGATTTATTATATATAATCATACATTTATAAATGTTAAGATATAATTAAATAAGAATTTATACATATTGTAATATTTTTTCAAAGTCAAAGCTTTTGTAAACTTTTAAAAAATTATAATTTTTTTTTCTTTTTCATAAAATTTTTTTTTTAATTCATTTACTAAACAATTAAAATTTTACTACTCGCTTTTTCTTGTTTGATCAAAAAAACAAAATTCAATTTTAAATAATCAAGATTTTTATTATTGGTTTATATATATATATATATATATATATTTAGTGTTAGAGATATTGTTATCTACGCTTTTAGATTTCTCACATGAAATTGGTATAATTTCTTAGGGTTTATATTCTTTCTGTATTTGATTGTACTCTCAATTATGATTGGATATTTATAACAATTTCACCACTTTTAATAAAATTTTAATTTGAGTTATTAAAAAGAAAATAATCAAGATTAATAATTATTTATATGTTGATATGAATATATATTAAAAAAATATATCATTTGATTAAATTGTAAAAGTCATTTATATTAGCAAAGAATTCTTAAACTATTAAATCTTATAAAGCTAAACCAAAAATAATAATAATAATAATAATAATATATGATTGAACTACAAAACATAATTATTAATTTTCTCATAACCATTTGCTTTTTATTAGTTCTTATTTTTTTACATATATTCTTTAACATACATAGTTATTAGAACATAAATCAAACATACATATTGAGAATTATATATAATTTAGATCTCTTGTACTTATACATAGTAAATATCTAGTTTAACAATATATATATATATATATAAATATATAAACATATGGACTAATTTATTTTAGAATAAATCAAATCTAGATGTATATATCATATAATGCAAATAAAACCAAATAATAAGTCTGAAGAAACAAACAAATAGAAGAAAATAATTAAAAATATATAATATAATATAAAAAAATAATGAACTATACCTATTAAGTTGAAACCCAACCAAATATGCGCTCATTTTCTTTTCATTATTGAAATCTAAAAAAAAAAAAGAAGCAAAAATCAATATTATAAAGAAGAACAACAATCCAACACCATCACAAACTTATTTTTAAAACTAAAAAATAATAAAAAATAATAATAAAGGCATAAAATAAATTTACTTATTCATGTATGATGTAATTATTATTATTTATAGCTATTGTCCATTTTTATTAAAACCCATAAACCATAATCATCAAATAAAAAAAAATAGATTGTATTCTTCAATTTCTAATTCTAATAATAACATATAAAATAATATTGGTTAGACAGTAATGCACTCACTTTATGAGTTATTTACTTTTATTTTGAGATTTAGATTTTAGTAAATAAAAATTTATTAAGCTCTCTCACACACACATAAATAAATATATATATATATATATGTAACGTTGTGATTAAATTTAAAAAGATAAAGATAAATTATAATTTAATATATTTAAATTCAAAATTTATGTAAAATTTTTAATTTTTGATAGAGTTTGATTTTAATTTAAATGGTTACCAAAAATATTAAATTTATATAGTTTATTCAATAAAATTATTTGACACAAGATAAAAGTTTATTAAGCCTATATATATTTGGAATTATGATTAATTTAAAAAGAAAGGTAATTTATAAATTAATATATTTAAATTTAAAATTTATGTAAAATTTTTAATATTTTATAAATTTTGATTTGATAAAATATATAAATTGAGAACGTATATATAATTTAAATATCTTATACTTATGCATAGTAAATATTCAATTTAACTATATATATATATATATAAACATATGAACTGATTTTTTTTTAATAAATCAAATCTAAATGTATATATCATATAATGTAAATAAAACCAAATAAAAGGTTGGAAGAAACAAATAAATGGAGAAAAAAATTAAAAAAAAGAAATAGAATATGAAAAAACCAATGAACTATACTTATTACCTAGTTGAAACCAATCTAAATGTGTGCTCATTTTTCTTTCATTATTGAAATCTAAAAATATATATATATATATATTATAAATCAAAGAAAAAACAACCCAACATTATCACAAACTTATTTTTAAAACTAAAAAAATAATAATAAAAAAATTAAAGAATAATAAAGGCATAAAATGAATTTACTTGCTCATGAGTATGATGTGATTATTATTCTTTCTAATTTTTATCAATTCCTATCAAAATTCATAAACCATAATTGTCAAATAAAAAAATTGTATTATTAAATTTTTAATTATAATAATAACGAATAAAATAACATTGTTTAAAAGATAAGGCTCTCATTTTATGAGCTTTTTTATTTTTATTTTGAGATTTTGATTTCAGCAAATTAAATTTTATTAAGTTTACACACACACACACACATATATATATATATGTAAAACTATGATTAAATTTGAAAAGAAAAGATAAATTATGATTTAGTATATTTAAATTCAAAATTTATGTACAATTTTTAATTTTTGATAAATTTTGATTTGAATTTAAATGTTACAAAAAAATATTTAATTTGTATAATTTATTAAATAATTATTTGACAATAAATAAAATTTTATTAAGCCTATATGTATTTAGGATTATGATTAAGTTAAAAAAGAAAGATAATTTATAAATTATAATTTAATATATTTGAATTTAAAATTTATGTAAAATTTTTAATATTTTATAGATTTTGATTTGAATTTAAATAATTATCCAAACACATTAAATTTACATAATTATCCAAACATATTAAATTTAAATAATTTATTAAATAAAGTTATTTGATAAATAATATAATGTAAATATTATTCTACGTATCATAAAAAGAGACTAGTTACATAGATGTTTATATCAACAAATCTTATCAAGTAATTTTATATAATATAATATAATATAATATATTAAATTTTTTATAATAATTAAAATATTGATAAATCGATATTTCATTGACTTATTTTTTAGAAGTCATGATTATATAAATTAAATTTTTATACTAGTTTAGGATGAATAAAATTACATTCATTTATAAACAAAAAAAAAATAGTAACAAATGTTTGAGTGTTTTTTATAATTATTATATTAAATAAGCTATAATTTATAATAATTAAAACTCATAAAATTAACCATTAATATTTGTACCTGATATAAATATTATTATAAACAATACTTTAATTAATCTTAATTGGTACAATAATGACACTTAATTAGCAAAGTCCAAAAAAGAGGTAGCGAAAGGATGAAACAAATGTGGAAGACGAAGGATCAGACGATAAAGTCTTAGGAGCTACGCGATATCTGCACTTTTTCGCTTTCCCACGCTTTGCACGCGGGCCATCTTGTGCATTTCTCACGATTAGCCCATTGCGCGTAATTCACGATTTTTTTTATAAAAAGAAAAAATTATAGTACGAGATAAATGAAATTATGAGATTTTATCAATAAATGAAATAATTACTGATTTTAAAATTTAAAACTTAAAATTTTATTTTTTAAAAAATTGACATAAATCAACTAAACTTAATTTAAATTTACCGATTTCCTGAATATTATTTGTATTATAAAAACTGTAAAAATTTTCATCTTGGACCAAGTCCAAGTCCGTCGCAAATCTCATTCCCTATCGGCAGACGAAAGTCGTAGTTGACATTACCACCCCAATAAGGAAGTAAAAAAACAGTGTGAAGACTCTAACAACTGTTTGATTTAAAGTTTTGAGAAATTTTGATGGCAAATTTCAAGAGTAGTTATGTATTTAGAATAAATTTTAATGACAAGGACACACACAAAACAAATACGTATAGATACTCAAATGTAAGTCACATGTGGGGAAATGGTGGAACGCTCGTAGGTGTAGGCGAGAATCCTATTACCCGAGGCCAAAAGTGAAGTGTTTGCCACTTACAGCTTCAGAGAGAGAGAGAGAGAGAGAGAGAGAGAGAGTTGTGTCGCGTGAGTGAACCGTGAACGTTGATTGTCCAATCCCAGTCAACACATCACTCTCTTATCGCTTCTCTCTCAATCAATACAAACGCACCCCTCGGCCCCACCAACACTCCCTCAATTCCTCCCTCTGTCCCCACTTCTCGCTTCCCACGCTCGACCCCAACCCGCTCTCTTTACCTCGAAGTCTCTTGCTGATCTAACCTTGAATCAGCCCACACTATTGCTCGTAGCACCCAAGTTCCATGCACTTGTTGGTCACCATATCCCACTCTCTCCCCTCCAAATAACCCCTAACAAACGGCACAAGATTTTAGTTTGCTTTTCATCGTGGACTGACTCTCTCCAAACCATAAAACACTCTCCACTCAGAACCTCTCTGTAGAATTTTCATTTTTCTTTTACTTTTTAAATAATGGAGAATTACTCTTATAACTCATATCCTGACTCCGGCGACTCTTCGCCACGATCCCGAGAAATCGATTTCGAAAATCCACCGCCATGGGAGGACCAACCGCAGCATGCACAAAATTACAAGGCCAAGTTCATGTGCAGCTACGGCGGCAAGATCCACCCTCGCCCTCATGACAACCAGCTATCTTATAACGGCGGAGAGACTAAGATCCTAGCCGTTGAACGCACCATCAAATTCTCCTCCATGATCTCCAAGCTCTCCGCCCTCTGTTGCGGCGGCGACGCCGAAGTTTCCTTCAAGTACCAGCTCCCCGGCGAAGACCTTGACGCCCTTATTTCCGTCACTAACGATGATGATCTCGAGCACATGATGCACGAGTACGATCGGCTTTATCGAGCCTCCGCTAAGCCTGCTAGGATGCGGCTTTTCATATTTCCGGCAACTGGCTCTGCGAATTTTGGGAGCGAAGGGGCGAAATCGGACCGGGACCGGTTCATGGAGGCTCTAAATTCTGGTCCGACTCCGGGAGGAGAAAAAAACGCTGCTATTCCACCAAACAACGTGGATTTCTTGTTTGGACTTGAAAAAGGGATGGCTCCGCCTCCGCCTGTGAAAATCCGCGAACCCGTGGCGGAACCGGTGACCACGCCTCCGCCTCCTGTACCGGAAGTCGTGGGGTCGGATCATGTTTTGAATCCGGTTGAAATTCAAAGACAGTTACAAGAATTTCAGAGGCTTCAAATTCGGGATCAAGAACAGCTCGCTATGTATAGAAAGAAGACTGAAGACGCTGCTTCTTTGCCTTATACAGGGGAGTACTACGCCCATAAATTACCTGAAAAAGCGCCGCCGGTGAATTTACCGGTAACTTTACAACAACATGTGCCGCCTACAGCTGGATATTGGCCGGAAAAACAAATTTCTGGCGGAGGTTTCCCTGCAACCGTAACTACAACCCCAGGCCCACCACCGCCGGCGGAACATCCTGTTTACATGATTCAAGCACCAGGACAGGCTCCGGTCACGGTCTACCATGCACCTCCACCAATTCCAGCTGCAGCACCAGCACCACAAATGGTTAGACCAGTAACCGGACAAGCCGGTCAAGGCTACTACGCCAACGTTCAAAGAATGTCACCCGAAGTCTACCGGGAGCAACCTGTTTACAACATGATGGCCCAACCTCCGCCGACTCAACACCCGCCAATATCGGCCATGCAGCAGCAGGTGATGAGGCCGCAGAGTGGAGGAGTAACAGATACTGCATACGCACACATGGCAGCGTACGACAGGCAGGTTTACTATACTGCGCCGGGGGGTGTTGTGGTGCCACCTCAATATCAAGGCGTTGGCGTTGCTGTTAGTGGTGAAATGAGAGGCGGCGCCGAGGGTAAAGTGGTAAACAAAGTTTCCCAAGGTTCAGTTTAATTAATTATGAAAGAATTTGTGATGTATTTGTTAGCTTTAATCGGTAATACGTATTACTGTGTCGAGTCAGTATATTTTATTGTGTTTTTGATGCTATATGAGATAATAAGTATGTGAATATTATTTGCTTAATTTTGTTTAGCTGTTGAAATTATGCTTTGGGTTACCCTTTTTAGGCGTTTTCTCTGCTTTCTGAATTTTGATGGAATTATCCAAATTTTCTCACAATCGTCTGTTTGGTTGTGTTCGTGGCAGAAAATCTCTGGCCATTTTCATTGCATGAGAGATTGTTTGAAAGAGGATTTGGTTTAGAAAAAAAAATCTTTTTTCTAAGGGCAAAAAAAATCTTTTTTCAAAATTGGCTGCTTGACATCAAAATTTTTTCAACAGTTCTCCTCTTTTCTTATCCTGCCCCTCTCCCAGTATCTTGAGCACCCCTTTTCATAGTGACTTGGTGATGCTTGATGGAACTTCCTTTTCCCACTTTGTTCTACTTAACAGTGACCGTCGAGGTTGATTGGCTTTTTTGGTAAGGAATATATAACTTTTGTCTTGTCTCTATTTGTTTTATGGTATATTAATGGAGCCTAAGTGAATGCTTTAGTAAGATGAATAAATCAAAGATTCGAGATCTGATTCGATCATCACTTAATCATCTCCATTTCTTCTTTTCCTGAATGGTCTCGTAGCCTATTAGGTAAGCTAAGGGGGAAAAAAGGTTGAAATTAGAATCTAAGAATTTCCCTGATGACTACTCTTCAAGAAGTGACTTCCACAAAGCAATTGCACATTAGAGAAAACCCATTATGTTAGTGATATTAGAGACAGCGTATAGAAGGGAGGCAAATGGAGTTTGGGGTTTTGGCTGTGATTGAAATTGAATTTATTTTTGTCAACAAAGTTCATATGTTTTGCTAAAACTGGGCCTACGTGAGATTTTAAATCAAGTTGGCATGTACAAAAATCTAAAATATCTAAGTATAATTGCTTTAGCTATTCCTTTTTCGACAAGCAATCTTCAAAATTATTGCAGACTGATCACGGCAATTGCTGATAATTCGAAATTAATTGAAGGGAATTTGTCCTTCGTCTGAGCATATGTCTAATCCAGCCAGCTCTTGAATTCACACCAAAACCAAAGGAACCCAATTTTAAAAGCAGAAATGTAACCATCAAATTTGTTGATAGCGTTTCACCTTTGAAAACTAAAGGTTTTTTTTTTTTTCTCTTCGCACAGCCATTTTATTCTGTCGACGAATATGAAGGGTTGGTTACCTGTTATACTCATTGAATAAAACTCCAAAAAGCCTGACAAAGAAAGCATGAAAGAGACTTCTTCTTCTTATACAGTATCGTAAGCATTTTCTGAGTGACCAAACACACAGCAATCATGTAATAACAGGAAGAAATGAGCCCACCACCGCTAATTTTCTTTGAATTGAAGCAAAAGGGAGAGCAAGAAAATCATTTTCTTATCCCAATTCCCATTATAATTACACAGATATCGCCATCTCTATGCGAACATTGGACTGGCCCTTGTTTGCTGACATTATCTTAAGACAATACGTGGCGCCAATTTGTGCGGTGTGCTGTTTTGGTTTTTGACTTAAGATGCCCCTCTGTTTGACTAGATTTTTGTAATTTCGTTTAAGCAATACTATTATTGTCATTATTATTATATCATTGTCCAATTTAAAAGGTTTATCTGTTTGGTTTTAGGTGGGGTTTGGACAGTTTTTTGGCAACAAATATTTTAAAATTTAATTCGGCCATTATTGCGATCCGATTTTTTTATGGAAGAACGCAAGGGAAAAAAAAAAACATATTACATCTCAGGCAAAAGAATTAATAAATTAAATTTTAATTTTAATTTAATTTAAACATGAAGTATAAGAAAGAAAAGTTTAAAAAGTTTTCGTATTTAACAAAATATTGGGTACATTAGAGTTGGTTTAGCAAGGGTCAAGGTGGTTTAATCTTGATTACCCTTGTGTAATTAAGACAAATATTTTTTTTAATTTAAATTGTTAATTTAGAAAACAAAAATGGAATTTAAATGGTTTTTCACTATTGTTAAATTTGGCGCATTTAATATTTTATTTTTAAAATATTATCCATAACAACGAACCTTGATTAATAATGAAAGAAAATGTAAATTTTCTTGTTAATTACATTAATCCTTACAGGTGAAACTAAGCTGCCCTTCTCAGTACTTTTTTTTATGTTCCAAAAAAAAAAATTGATAATCTCACGGATAAAATAAAATTATAATTTAATTCAATTAATTTTTTAATTAAAAAATGGAATTACATCTTTAGGCCCATTAGTTAGCTTGGTTCATGCTGACTTCGGGCTCAACATTGTTATGGCTTTAAAGTCGATATATATCAGACAGAGCGAATTAAAGTTGCATAGAACAATATTTTGTAAAAGGGATTTGGGCTTGGCTAGGCCCAAATTATGTAAAAGTAATTAGGATAATTTTGCCCTTTTTTGTTGCTTTTTGTCAGAACAAACTTTCTTTTGTTAAATCAAAATCCCAGGTGAGAATTAAGAATTTTAATTTAAGCCATTATTAAAAATCATTAAATCAACATTTATTAAATTTTGCTAAGACCAAATGCATTTTGTCATTTCAAACTAAATCTTTGCACTAATTTTCAAATATTGTTATATTATATAAAGAAACTTTTTTTTTTTTTTGGGAGAGAAGCATTGAATAACCATCATTTTAACGAAGCAATGATCCCAATTGAAAGCTTTTTACCTTTTTTAAGTCAGTATAATTTTTTAAAATATTCAAAGTTATAAACTATTAAATTTTAATTATTAAAATTAAATTTTTAATATTTTATTAATAAATCGTGTGATTATCAGAGGTCACTGTAAATTTTTATTTAGTCCACAAATAAGTAAAAGAATATGCAAGAATTTGATTGAAATAATGAAAAGGGAGTCTAAAGGGATTCCCTTAGGATAAGTAGTGAGGTTAGTTGTCAATCAATACAACATTGAATTATTTGAGGTGCCCAAACAGACTCAAACAAAAGGAAGAACAATTTATAAAATAAAAAAAGAAAAAAGAAAAATGGAATTAGGATAAAGGAAGAAAGGGACAAGAAGAAAAACAAATAAACAATAAAGCAAGAATGGAATTACTCGCTTAAGTTATGAGAGCATAATTGAGATCTGAAACAATGCCTGCTTGCGTACGGTAAAAGGTGCACTTCAATATTTGATTTTCTTCTTCCTTTTCCCCAACAAGGCTGTTGCCAAAAATTTTTTTCAAATAATTAATCAAGACGACGTTCTTTTTAATTTTTCTTCTTCAATTTTCCCGGAATCCAAACACCACCACATGGTAATTGAAAACAAATGAAAATAACAAGTCTAATTTTCCATTGTTCAATGCTTCCTTTTACTTGCGTCAAATACTATCTTCCAAAAATGGTTAATTGTTTTATTTTTTATGAAGTTTCAAGATCCCTCATCAATTTGATTCAAAAGAAAGGAAGGATAATTAAATTAAATTTATATATATATATATAGGTTACATTTGATATATAAAATTGTAATACGATAAAATAAAATGATATTATGAATAAGATTAAATTAAATAATATTATTTTATTTTATATTTGATATATGTAATGATTAAAATATGATAATTTATTTATTGATCAAAATTATTTTTTAAAAAATTTATATAATTTAAATTATTGATATAATTTTTAAATTTATAATAAGACATAAATTTAATCTCATGAATTAAAAATAATTATTTTTACTTTAAAAGGATTGAATTACTTTATATTAAGAGAACTATATATATATATATATAAACCATTTAAGCGAAACTAATCCTAATCCTATGCATGGTGTGTAAGGAATATTGGTTTATCAGACAAAGGACCTGTTCGAATCTGAACAAATGTTTGAGACCCTCCTTAGGAAACTCCGAATGGAAAAAAAAAAAAAAGTGCAAAATAAAAGCATTGAGCTGCTTTTGGCCACGCCTTTGCGGTATTTTATTCCTCAGGAATCAGCTGACGGATAACGACATTTTATGACTTGAAAAAAGATTTCAACTAGTTAATGCTTCAAAGCAGCACAATATAATCGTCTTAAAAATTTATTTTTGAATATTTTTAAAATATTCCAAAAATATTGTTAATTGATTAAATTCGATATATTAATCAATGGAATAAAGTTTTAGTGATTAAGAAATTATACAATACCTTTGAAAATGTTTCAAACCAAAAAATTAGATTAGAGAAACTCACCATATAGAGTATCTTAATTTCAAATGCTCATAAATAAGGATTCAAATTTCATGTGAAATAAACTTCAAAGATTCATTTTATCTTATAGCTGTTTTATTTGTTTCTTGCATACCATAAATTGTGGGCTGAAATAAATCTAAAATCTGACATTTCGTGCTCGTCTTAAAATTATATTATCTCATTGCTTTTGGTTTTACGCCTACCAAACTCAAAAAAGCAACAATTTATATGCTCTACTCGTTGTTGATGCACTTTATTAAGCAGTTTGTTTCAGGATCCTTCTTTTCCTTTCCACACAATATATTCTCTTCCTCAACCGATGTCCAATCCTTGCTAATTCTCTCTTTTTCCATGTATAAATTAAATGCACATGCCTGCCTGCCTCAATCCCAAATCTACATATTCTTATCCTCCATTTCACTCTTTCTCTGGTGTTTTGCCAACATGACTGACTACAAGTACGGATATCCCTATCGTCCTCCAGGTATATCAAATCCTTGCATCGATCCTGAGTTCTTAAATGATCTTGGAAATCTTGTTTTTCCCACACTAGTGTTTTTGAGTGTTTCTTGATTTTCATTTTCTGGGACAACCATTTTGAAAGTTTGAGGAATTTATACAGATTTTGGTTAATTTTACCTGTGTATAAAATATGGTGCAGGTGCTTATCAAGGGCCACCTCCAGTTATGGCACCTCCTCAGTATTATGCACCCGCACCACCACCCAGGAGAGAACCAGGTTTTTTGGAGGGATTGTATGTGCTCTGCAGCCTTGTTTTTGTCCTATATATATAATAATAACATTAAAAAAATACCACATACTTCAAATTTACATTTAAATGCATACAATATAGATAATCTTGTTGGCCTAGATGTATAGCTTTTCCCCAAAATTTTTATGTTTTACTTTCTAGTTTATCTCCAACCATGTCCTGTTAGACTAATCATTCTTCCAATCCAGAGCTGAAAATCCTGTTGGGGACATCGAATCTGAAGGTTGTTCTTGTCTTGTTTGTCATAATTTGCAGCCTTGCGGCTTTGTGTTGTTGTTGTCTCTTGGATGACTGCTGCTGCGACCCCTCCGTGATAATTGTGGACTAGGATCCTAAATCGGCAAGAATTTATCCAGCTAGCGTTGATAGCAGTTTGATAGCTGATGCAAATTAAGAAATCTATATTGTATTTGATATATATGCTGTAATAGATGAAAGTTTTTAACAGGAATCCCCATACTTTGACGGTTCTGGCGTATGATTTTGCAGTTATTTTGATGGAGATGTAGCATTTATGTATATACCTTAAAACAAACTGTCACATGATTATGTCTTCCTTAGTTATATCAACAAAGCTATAGATCATGTGGAACGACCTCTGATCATGATAAAAAGACAACAAAAAAGAAACATTTGTTGGCATCTAATATCCCTAACTTAAGATCCGCATCCACAGCTAGCATTCAATCATTAGGCTCTAAACATGTACCAAATTGGATTGATGGCTTAAGAGTAGGTGGCTCCATGAATATGGATGACTCTAAATCTCTTATAATTGAAGCAAACTGCAGCGACAAGAAGTCCCACAAAAGACTCTCCTCTTTTTAGCATGCCGACATACAAAATATTGCCCTGTAATTATTCAGCTTTTTGTTTGTTGGAGATAGCACGAAAGGATTCAAGTAAAACATGCACATGTTTAATCAACTTTCTCATCAGTGTTGTGTCCTTTATCTACTGAATTCTGTTCCATATTCAATTGTTAAGAGCTTAATTTATAGCGATAGATGATAGCTGGATTTTTTTAGCCTGTCGAAAGATTAGAGAGAACAAGAGTAATAATGAACTTAAAGATGAATTAATGACATCAAAGAAATGTTCACAATAAATGAAAATTCAGAAAGGAATTGATCAAATCGTGGATGTACTTTTTGGAATAAAAGTATAATTAGCTATATGTTTTGTTTTTTAAATTGCCCTGTCTATTCAAAGAAAGATGCACACAAAAAGGGTCCTTTTCTCGTCGCATAACAATGCTAATGGCAGTGTTGAACTGTTGATCCAGAAGGTTCTAAAATTATGTAGCAGAAAGAAACGCATACCCACCTCCCCTTACTGCTATTCCCTCACCCAACTCGATAAAATTAAAATTTTAATATTTTATTAATAAATCACGAAATTATTAATACAATAAAAATATAATTTAGTAAATATTTTTATTTTTTTATAGTAGATAAAACACAGAAACTGTTAAAATCATAATAAATTTGACAGACGTAAAATCTTATATAACTAATACTCACGTACCCTAAAGCTATAATGCCAGGTTCTGGTTAGTTTAATTAACAAATTTTAAAATTAAATATCATATTCAAGAATTTATAGGGTAAAAAGAAGCGGTTTCATTCCCAAGAATTTGTGATAAACCCTTTCCTTGGTGGTGATGAAAAGACAAGAAGATGAAAAATGAAATGGTCCAAGTCCAAGGCAGTCTGCTATAAATTGTTAAAGACTATATCTATAAAATTTTATTGGTGAATTTATATATATAGTCCTTCACTTTCACATAATTTACAAATTTTACAAAAAAATCGATTTATGTAGGAACAAAATTAAATACCAAGACGAGAATAAAGTGCCAAGTTGGCTGCATAAGCAAAGAACAATAGGAAAGCAACAAGGTTTCTTTTATTCTATTAATGTGTTCAATTCAGCCTTCGACATTGTTTTTTTTTTTTTTACTACTACTATCTAAGTAAATTATTTATTAAACTAAATACATCAAGTTGTTAACTTGTTGTTCAATATCGGTACACTTGGACGGTTGACACAAGTTGAAAAACTTCTTCGAAATTTTTTGCCGAAATATATATATTTTATATTTAAAGTTTTAGAAATTAACCTTGTTATTAAAATTAAAAATTTAATACTTCAAAGAATTCAAGAAAATGAGTATGTAAAAAAATATATATGATTTTGAAAAAAATTTTGAATTAATAAAATTCAACAAGCAAATTAGTGATGTCCAAAACTTTATAAAAGCAGTATCCGTACAAAAAAATCATGACTACTGAAAAATGATACTTCAATTATGATTTTCATTTAAAACCACTCATCTAAACAAAAATATTACTATTACAAGTTATTATTCAAGTTCTTTAGGCATTGCCCTATTTACCGAGTACTAGTAATAACTTGTATTGATTTTAATTTTTTTGGTAAGGACAAAATATCATTTCAAAATCTTAAGATGATTTATGGAGGTTAATTTTCAATATAAATTTTTTTAAATATTTTTTATTTGAAATACCTAATTTTGCTCGGTAATCCACATCACTTATATTTTTACAATAACAAACTATATCCTTTTTATGTGAAAAATATCCATATTAATAATTATGATTTTACATATTGATAATTTTAGAATATCTTGTTTATACCTTTCATCAATTGAGTTGCATATATTTAATATATTTATAGGTTTTTCATAAAGTAGTGACAAAGAATAACTTGTACAAATGGTTTTTTTTTTTTGGGTTCTTAAAGTTATTTATTCAATTGCATGTATTCTAAATCACCTTTAAGAAAAAACAAAAAGAAAAAAAACTCAAATTTGAAAAAAGCAATAGCTTAGTGTAAGTCTGTATGAGCCTTACATAAATTTTTTATTTTTTATTTAGTGATAAAGATGACTTTTTAAAATCTTAAGTTTTTAAGTTTAAATTTTATTATATGTGAGTTTAATTATTTGGTTATTTTTTAATTTGTTATTTAATTATAATATAATAATTAATTATTTAATTAATTATATGAATGTGATTTTTTTATTATAATACGAATAAATTCTTAATCAAAGAAAAGTGTAGAAAAATTAAAAAAAAAACTAAAATAACAAAATAATATTTAAATTTTATCCATTTATTTAAATAAATTTTTATATTTTAATCGCATTTAAATAAATTTTTTTATTTAATTTACATCAAAATATATCATTATCCTTTAATTTATATTTAAATAAAATTTTAATTTATAACTAAATAAATATTTAATATATATTAATTTCTTATTTGAAACAAAAACATATTTGAAGACAAATATGTATTTATTTAACTAAATTTAAAATATAAAGATTTATTTAAAAAATTAAAATGATTAAGAGTTTTTTTTTTTTTATCATTTTAGTCTTGTAATGTCATAATTGCCCTCGGATTGACATAGTATTCCCCACGCAAACTCTACTTTCCATTCCATTACCTCCAAATTAGCCATTTCCCATGATGGGACGCGCTGTAACACTCATTATTGGTATTACCTCCAAATTAACTCACTGTACCAGGAAATGTACGCGAAATGACTGATTTACCCTTAGAAATGTTCCATCCCGCCAAGTTAAACCTTGGATCCCGCCACGCCAATTTTATGTCGCTTTGCCTTTTTCTTCACTTAATCAAAGTGTTTCAAATTTTATTCCTAGTACTTTCTTTTAAAGTTATCATATTAAATAAAATTTTATTTTTAATACATTAAATTCATCAAATTAAAAATTAATCATTGCATTTAATATAAAATATTATTTATAGTAAATAATATTTACATTACTTTTAAAAACATTTGTCGGCCAAATCTTTTACTGAATAATTAATTAAAGTTTCTTCTTTAGACAAAAACCTATAGGAAATTAATGAAGGTAACTTCAATATGGTTTTCACACATATTTAACACCTATCTATTGGCATCTTATTCACATGTACTCTAAGTAACTAATTTGTTGAGATTAAAGTATGTATATATTATCTTTCGCTTCTTGATTTAATAATAAAAAAAATTTTAAAAAAAATATTAAAATTTGAATTCAAATCAAATCATCATTCTTCATTTTCATATATAATAGAGCGTTAACCTCTTTTGAATAAAAAAAATTGTATATATTATTTCATTTTTGTTATAGCAACTGCTTTTTATTGAAAAAAAGGGGTTTCATTTTCCAACTTGTTTGGAAAATGAATTAGGCTCAAACAAAATTTGAAGGCATCTTTGTTGTATATGTCATCAAAATATATGTTTTGTAAAATTGTTTTAGGTGTCTTTTATAAAATATAAAGGTTTGAAAATCATATAATTTGCATTTGATTAAAGAAAGTGATGTTTGAAAGTTGACAAATAATTTTTGAAATAAAAAAACAAGTAAAAAGATTCTAATGTTATTTAAAGGAAATTTGAATGATTAAGTTTAAAAAGAAGTTATTAAAAATTTGCATAGGGTACCAAAATGCCTTAAAGTGGATATGATACTTTATTTCAAAATGTTGATTCTTCACTAAAGAAATATTTATTAATAAAAAAAAAAACTTTTAGCACCGATTGAGAATTATAAATACTTCCATTAACATTCATTTAACACACCTTTACATTCGATCTCTCAATAGTAATTTGATTCTCTCATTTTCATTTTTGTTTCATGTTTTAAGTGTATTATGGGATAATATTTTCAAAATGTCTATTTATACTTAAATGAGAAAACTATTATTTTTAATTAAGTTTCTTAGAGGTGCTTTGCTTTAGTTTGTGCTTTTCAAATAAAATTACATTCATTGACTACAAATATTCCAATCTCTAACCATATTAAAAAGAGTTAATTTTTTTTATTTCAAATTTTAAAAATTATACAAATTGATACTTATAGAAATAAAATGTGTAATTTTATATTATAAACTTTCAAATTATGTATCATATTAATCCAAACTATAATTATAACAATCATATCAATTTATATATGTAATGTTTGATTAATATTATTAAATTACGTGTTTATCACATAGACTATCGATATATTTTTTCAATAAAAATTAAAAAAAATATATATTTTATCTGAATCATAAAAATTATTTAAGATCAATTAATTATTTTTTATCGTGTAACATTCACCTAAAGTTGTTTACAAAATATTTAATACTTTTAATTTAATAAATGACATGTATATAATAAAATTATATAGATTAGATATCATATAAATGAGTTAACTTAATAATATTATAATTTAAATTAAAATGATATGTTATTTGAGAGTTTATGGTGCAAAATGTAAATTTTATTTTTTTAAGTATCAAATTTTAAATTTTCTCAAAATTTGACTATCAAAAGTATAATTAAATCTATTAAAAACAAATAAATAAATAAATAAAGAATTATGATGATTCTTCTCTAATCTCCAATTATAAAGAAAAGGCAAGCCTCAAAAGAAATTCATGAAACAGATTCCCTGCATTTTAAACACTATAAGGCTACATAGAACAGTCACTGATTAAAATATATATTTATGTATTTTTTTATAATTCTTAATTTATTTTTATAAAAAAAGTTTTTCGGTCACTGAAATAATTAGAATAATCAATGCTTTCATTATTAGATGCCTTCATAAAAAAACAAAAAAAAAATGGAAGACAAAAAAACAAAGATAAAGAAAGCATACTGTTTTCTATTTAATGTGGGTAAGCATAGTATCATCCACTAAATTTAAATGCCTTCTGAACTGTACTGGACGGACCGAACCAAATTAGCATTTGCCAAAAAAAAAAAAATCAAAAGAATAAAAATTGTGGGAGTGAGGACCAATGATAGAATTACAAAAAAAAAAAAAAAAAACCCAATGATTGTACCAACGCTTCATACATGCGAAAATATAAATAAAAAAATATTTATTCATTGTCGACGGATTTTTAAATTTTACAAATGAAACGAAACATACATTCTAAAATGTATTAAAATAACTAAAAAATGCGCATCAATTTTTTTGTTTTATTTGTAAAATTAAAAAAAATTATTAGAAATATATAGAAACGAATTTTATAAATAAATAAATATTTATAATGAATTGGTAAAAAAAAAGTGATGGTAAAAAAAAGTGAAATGAAATAAGGGTGCCTGAAAATAATAAATAATAAATAAATAATATACTTAGGATTTAATGTTGGTGTTTAATTGTAATAAATATTTATTTAAAAGATAAAATGATATACATTTTTTTTTGCCATAAATGATGTATATTTCAATTAGGATTAATCTCATGATTGATTTTTTATTTATAGTAAAATATTTAATGTAATATTTAAATTTTAAGAATTTTTAATAAAATATTGAAACTATTAATTAATTTATTATTTAAATAATAACACGTGATAAATAAAAATTTTTGTAAGTATTATATTAATTAATAAATTTATAATTTAAGTAAAACTTTAAAATTTTTTTAAATTGAGTTATTATATTAAATATTTTATTATAATTTAATAAAATTCATGACATTAACCATTTTAATTAAAGAAAAATGATGAGGTCCATTTTACAAGTAATATTCCAAAATTCAATTAGTTGTTATTTTTTGGTCTAAAGCTGTCAGATTAATTAGACATTGTACAAACCAAAAACGTAAGTTGGGAAGAACGTTCCTTTAATATGCATAAGGGCTTTCCAACCATTCTTTTTTAGTAAGGTAAGAAGAAGGAAAGACATATATTATTAAATATATTTTATAATTAAAGTTTAATGAAAATATTTTATTTTTCCAAATAAATTATTATAAAGTTGAAGCAAAGCTTAAAAATTATATTCAAGGCTTAGTCGAGTTTAATTAGATTTTTTAACTTGATTAACCTACAAATAAAAAAATTGCAATGTTAAAATTACATTCGTTTAAATATATGTGATAAAATTGATTCTTAAAGTAAAATGGTAAAATGGTAAAATTTATTATATTATTTTTGTCAAAAAATTACCCAATATAACTCTAAACAAGAAAAAGAGGACAAGTGATTATAAATTGATATCTTAATATAATGAATGAAAATTTTTGATCAAAATCTAACAAAATTTTTTTAGTTCAACTTCTTAAATCATATTTTTGTCTTCAATTTAAATTGTTTTTATTCATTTGATCGGCTTCATTATTAAATTTCAATTACATTTTATCTTAATTATCAATTTTTTTTAATAATTTTTTGAGATTTATAAATACTTACTATACTTAGATTTTATGTAAATCTTTTTTTTATATAGCAAATTTTTATTTTTTACCAATTAAGCAATCGAATTTATGAAATGAAATTAATTAAAAATTTTAATATTTTAAATATTTACTAATATACTTTTCTAAAGTAAGATGAAGGTCAAAATGTTATTTGAAAATTTTGTTGATAAATTATATTTTTTATTTTGAAAAATTATACTTTTAATTTATGAAATTAAAAATCAAATAAAAAATGTTAACATTAAATGTATAAATTAAATTAAAAATAAAAAAGAGAAAAGATACAAATATTAAATGATAAAAAATAAAATTTTGAATCTATAAAAATTTTATGCAAATTTTTAATAAATTAAATTAATATTATTATGAATATAAAAATTTAGTGCATATGCACAGATAAAAAACTAATTAGATATAAAATTACAGTCAAATTAATAGAATCAGTGTCAAGAAAAATTCATTTTTTTAATGATTGTATTAGATAAAATGCTGCCATTTTTTAACCATTCCAATAATTTCGTCAACGGTTGACATTCTAGAAATGAGCTAACTAAGTGGATTCTATGTAGAAAAATGTGGATAGATATATTCGGAAATGAATCTGAAAATTCCAACAGAATTTGATTTAAAGCTGAAGATTAGATATTCACTGTTAAAAGTAAATTTGTTAATTTTAAATATAATACAAACTTTTTTTTTTAAATTTTAATGAAAATAATATATAAATTTAATAAAAATAAAAATAAAAATATTTTATTTTTGATATGTGACATGAATTATATCATAATAATTATATATATTTAACATAAAACCAGATAAAATAGATATATATGAATTACCGAATTTAATCAAAAGTAAAAACTACTTTTACCCTGAGGATGGATAATCCACTAATTACGACATTAGTTTGGTTCCCATAATTTTAATTATGGTATAATAAACAGCACTACCTGAAACCTGACAAAGGAATAATTGTAGCACGATGATGATATTATTTTCTGGGAACCGAGGGTGATTTAGTAATTAAATACTTAATCATTTGTACATTATTACGATATTACCCTTCATGTTGACACGATCGGCACCTATACGTTTGGAACACACATGCCGTGCGGCCTCCGGCTTAAGTCGGACCACCCAGTTGGCTTCCCGTCCACGTCATCACGCAGTTGGCCGTACCCCCATATAAACCCTAAATTCACTCCACATGCACGCCAAATTCACCCCAAATCTAAACCCAAATCTACGATCCCAATCCACGGTCTATTCAATTTACACTTGTCTAAACTTTCCCATCCCAACCGTCTATTGCAGATCAGCTGGCCACACTTTTGGGCACCTTCCAAATCTCTAAAACCCTTCGATCAAGAAGAGGACTCCATCTAACGGTCATACTACTGCCCGAAACTCCTTCGGGCAGATCTCATCTCCTTTAAGAAGTGAGCCTAGCCTTCTCTTGTTCCTCGCTCATCAAGGGTTAGATCCCAAACCGTAGTTTCCACGTATAAATTTTTTTTTTTCAAAAACAAAATAATTTTTAGGCATTTAAATTCTTGGTTGCATTGGTTAGGGCGGCGCGTGCTGATTGTTCAAGTGGCGCGTGTTGACCACACTTCTCTTTCATGGTCTTAATCTGTCAATTCGAATCGGGAAACCATAGCCGGAACCATACCGGCTCCCGATAATTAATGGCGTCGGCTGTTTTAGCGAATCGAAGTGAGTCAAATTGGCCACCACAGCCGAAAAGCAGTGTTTCTAAATTCATGGGCAAAGTTCCATTCACAGCAACAAAGCCAAACCCTAACCCTAAATTCAACAAGAAACGCCAATTCCACCATCATTTGGCGCCACCTGACGATGTTGCCGGCCACGTCGTTGATGATTTTCCCGGCGTGACCCAATCCGCGGCTTCTGACGATGCGTCATCGATTAATCGGAAACTAAATGATTTTAGCTCTGGCTCTTACGTCAGCTTCCACATCAGCTCTTATTCGAGGAAGGCGTTGATTGATCTGAAGAATCAGTTAATTGCCGAGTTGGAGCAGATTCGTGAATTGAAGAATCGAATCGAGTCGAATGATTTTCACATTAGATCCAGCACCAACAGGAAACCGGTACCCAAAAAAAACATTTCCGGCAACAAACGGCCTTTGCCCTCAAATTCCAGCAAAGAATCGAAGAGATTGAACCCTCAAGAGAACGGAAAAGCATCAACGGCTCATTTGATGAAAAATTGTTCCCAAATCTTGAACAAATTGATGAAGCATAAGCATGGGTACATCTTCAATTCGCCGGTGGATGTCGTTGGATTGGGGCTTCATGATTATTATGATATAATCAAGATTCCGATGGATCTGGGCACTGTTAAATCGAGGATGGCAAAGAATTTTTATGGGTCTCCGTTTGATTTTGCGGCTGATATAAGGCTGACTTTCAATAACGCCATGTTGTATAACCCTAAGGGGCATGAGGTCTATGTGTTGGCTGAGCAGTTGCTCGCGAGATTTGAGGAGTTTTTCCGGCCGCTGAGTTTGAAATTGGAGCAAGAAGAGCCACAAGAAAGGGGTTATTATGAGGAAGAGTTGCAGGCGAGTTCTTGGGATCATGGCGAAGCTGATAGGTTGAAGAAAGATAGGGAAAGAGATGGGCGGAGGATTATTGTTGATAGGGATGATTCAATTGTGGCAAGATCTGATAAAATTGGGGGGTTTTCGGGCTTTGCTTCAAACCCAAATGTACCACCGCCTCAGATGCAGTTGCAGGCTCCGGCAAGAGTGGCTTCTCCACTAAGGGCACAGCCAGTGAAGCCATTGAAGCAACCGAAGCCAAAGGCAAAGGATCCGAACAAGAGGGAAATGAGTATGGAAGAAAAGCACAAGTTGGGGATTGGATTGCAGAGCTTGCCACAGGAGAAGATGGATCATGTGGTTCTGATTATAAAAAAGAGGAATGGGCATTTGAGGCAGGATGGGGATGAGATTGAACTTGATATTGAGGCAATGGATACAGAGACGCTGTGGGAGTTGGATCGGTTTGTCACTAATTACAAGAAGATGGTCAGCAAGATTAAGCGGCAAGCATTGATGGCAAACAATGCGGTATCTAATGACTGCAATAGGGTAAGCACATTGTGATTGCTTGATGGGTAATTGTTAATTTTACTTTATTGTACGAATTTGATGAATTTTTATTTGTACTGATTGGAAAATGATGGAAAATACAGGAAGAGGTAGCTGTGGAGAAGATTGAGGTTCCAATGGAGTTGAAGAAGCCTAAGAAAGGGGATGCTGGTGAGGAAGATGTAGATATTGGGGATGAAATGCCAATGAGCAGTTTTCCACCTGTGGAGATTGAGAAGGATAATGATCGTGCTAGTAGCAGTTCTAGCAGCTCAAGCAGTTCCAGCAGTGATTCATCATCTTCAAGCGGTATTACTCAACTCAATTCTGAAGTTTAGAACGATGATTCCTAAAGCAAAAAAATCTTTTGGGAAAATTCTTATTTCGTAAGGTTATTGTTGCAGATTCAGATTCTGGGAGTTCTTCAGGAAGTGATTCCGATGCTGATGATGCGCGGTCATAAGCCTTTGGCATAAAGGATGGGTTATTTGTTTTTTGAAGTTTGTGAGCTCAGATTTTGGGGCATCCAGGATGAGTTGGGTGGGGATATAGATGAGGTAGATTTTGCTAACATTGCTAACAAATTGAAAATTAGCTGTGGACTTCAGTAGGATTAAATGCTCAAGGTATGAACCTTTTTTTCCCCCTTTTTTTCTTGTTTTTGTTGCTGTACAGGGTGGTTTCTTAAAGTGTGTTGTGTGAATTGTAGTGGTTGCTCTCTTTGGAGGACAGAAATTTATGAAAGAAGTTGGAAACGGGGGCACCCTCGGCCAGAAGAATGAATGTGGATTTTAGTGGGTAGAGAAAATGTAGTGAACAGAATTGAGATTTGGTAGAAGACAGGTAGAAGGGAAAAATAGTGGGGTTGGAAAATACTTTGTACGTATTAACCCTAATACTTGATTTTAAGCAATCAGCATTAATAGAGGCATTTACAATTTAGTCTTTACTTCTTCTTAGTTGGTTGTTGGTAGGAATGGAATGGGTCAAATGCAATTTTTTAAGAGTGCATATCTTTCCTTGGTAAACAAGGAGAGATTATAACTGGAATGGTTGTTGTAGCCTTTAAGGGGAAAAGATGGAGAAGACTAACAATAAAAAGTAACCCTGTACAAATTTTGATTATAAGTTTGGAAAGGAATTGATGAGAGGCGGCAACTGCCTGGCCTTAGATTCGAGAGGATGGGAACATGACAAACGCCAGAATGGTGCGGACTCTAAGCAAAAAGGTATTGCCATTTCTATCAGCTCTTTTGCCTATGGGACAGGGTACCTGTGCGCCAAACTAGCTCAAGGTTTGCCTTTCGTAATTGCTAGGGCCAACTTACTATACCAAAACTGGTAGGCTTTAATCTGCTTATCAGTCACTATGTCGCCATCTGACTCGAGAAGATATTGCATTCAACTTATTTCAACAATGGTAAATCCCTCTTTGTCATCAGGAACCGATGTTACTTTCCCTGCCTTTCTTTGTGCTCAGGCCTAGCTGCTTGTGAGTTGATGAAAAATTGACTGCAAAACTGGAAATTGTTCGAAGTGACAATTTAGAACTAATTTACCGTTGTTCTTTTTGGCCAACAAAAGTTGCATCTATCTTTTCGACCTTTTAATCGATGAGACATAATATCTTCAAGTCCCTTGTTTTGTTGTATATTTGCGAGTTTCTTGCGTTTTACGTATGTAGACGTCTCTATAACATTAAAAAATTTAGTAACATATGACCAATTTGATAATTCAATAAAAAATTGAAAATATCTACTTAGAAGCACAAAAGAAACGGAAGGATTTGCAGTCGGTATTGGGTGGCACGACCACCTTGTTGACATGGTCAACAAATACACACAAAAAGGTTTTAGAAGCTGACAACAACAGACAGCAATGTGGAGTGGGTACAGTGGTTGGAGGGAGGAAGCTTCATATTTCATCATTCAAAATAATAATACTCCTGATAAAAGAAATAAAATCGTTATTCATTAATTTCCATGTAAAAACGCAGCATCTTCAGTGACCAAAAGCAGCACACCGGGATAACTACCAAGACTCACAATTCTGGAACATCGATAGTGACCTGCAGATTATATAAATATATATAAAATTTTATCAGGAAGCAACATTTGCACAACAGGTAATTCATTGTCTATAACGTTAGCGAGAGAAACCAGCTAGATGACAAATAAAAGCAGGCTGCTAAACAAAATTACTGATAATTTTTTGGATAAATTTAAGCCTGGAAGTCAACAATTTCTCAACCCACAGAGACGTCACTTTGAAGAAAGCAAAGGAACTAGAATATAACTGACAACAGTTTTTGATTCTCAACAAGGGAGACTTGAGCAACAATCAGAAGAGACCACTAAAGTTCCTCAAATAAAGTCTTCTTTTTGAAGCCATGCTGGTTGTAGCAAGGAGAGTCACGAGACTGCGTGCAAGCAGCGTAGGCAAGGCAAGCCAAAATCAGTTGCCCTTCGTCAGTTGTTTCCACAAATATCTGTTTTCAGTTCTCATTCAAGCTTCTTCAACTTGAGAAAAACGGGACCAAGTTGAGATTCACAAGCATTATGAGCATCTTGTCCCAAACACCTCAAAAAAGCCTTGGATAGGTCTAGTGTTGATATCATCTGGAAGATCTTATCACAAAATTTATGCACTTCAGTTTTTCTAGACTTCTTTTCAGGCATCCTTGTTACCAACGTCTCTATTAGATGACTCAGACTCTGCAGATGGCTTTTCAAGATTTCCTTTGATGCATCCCGGTTGCTTTCATTAGAATTCATGGGAACCTGAGACTTCAATACTTCAATCACCAAATCAAGAGCCTCAACCCGTCGAAAGTCTGATTTTGCACTGCCACATTTGTCCAACAGCACACTAAAGAGTTGACGGCTAATCCTAGGATTTCTTCTAAATATTTCTTTCAAAAATCCAGATTTTATTTGGGACTTTTTACTGTCAAAATACCCCACTAACATAGACTGTAAGAGATCAAAAATTCCCTGCAATTCAGTGTCTGAGAAGTTTGCCGCCTCAATGATCTTCAATATCCAGTATGTTGAATTCTGAGCAAGCGAAACAATCATTTTGTATCTGTTCAAAGAGGCTGACAGCTTCTTCTGGGATAGGGTGCTAGCAGATTTCTTTCTCTTGAATGGTTTAGATGCCAGCTTTAGGTTTTTCTCCAATAGAGATTCAAGAGTAGACAGTTGCATAGATTCATTCTTGGGCAACTTCTTTTCTTTGAATACCTTCCTTTGAAGAATTCCCCATATACGCTGTCCAAGTTGTTCACTGCCTTCTGTAGTATGTGGATTGACAAATGCCTGAGCCAAGTTTGAGTATACTGTGAGGACTTGGGGCTTGCCTGAATTAGAAAGATCATAAAATACACAATTCTTAGAATGCCGTACATAAGTTGGATGGTAGCACTTCTTAAATGAAATTGTCTAGATCACAAAAATCAAATTTTCTAAACTTCCATAATACTAACAAAGAGAAAATCAATTTTAAATGCCACATTTAAATTGGAAGAAATAATCATCACAGGTGGCATTTGACATTTTGTGAAAGATAACTCAAAGCTATAAAACTTGCCTCGATTTTCATGTAAGTAAATTTCCACAAGTGAAAGAACTCGGAGTTTGAACAGGACAAGCTGGGACTGTGCAGTTTCACCACCAGCCTGATTCTTTTTCTCTTTAAAGATCCGGGCAAGATAAGTGTCCATGCGGAACATTGCATCATCATCCATTCCTCCATCAGAATCATCAGAATCTTCAGGAAGTTCTTTATCAGCCTCCTCACCGCCAACTACTGCCTCAGAGTCCTCTGATTGTTCGTCACTCTCACCTGTTTCACCAGTCTCAGCTTCATCTATAACCTCATCTTCTTCAATACCAAGAAGGTCATCATCATCATCATCATCATCTTCACTGCCTGCTTCCTGATGTCTAGCAGGTTTCAAGTCCCTCTTAATTATCCGCAACATACGCAGCAGTCCATCATCAGTGACATCACCACAGAAATATCTGAAAACCTATAAATCATACATGCCAAAAAAAATATCATATATGATTTCGGAAAGACACCTATACTAGGAAAAATGAAAGTATCTTAGCTAAGAATCAAAACAACTCCAAGTTCTGCTAATAAAATGAATCAGGAAAACTACAGCTTCACTGTGAAGAGAAATAAATATAATCAAGAAAACATTTAATTAAGAAAGAAAATTCTGAATAGTATCAATAAGTGGCAGCTATAAATATTAAAGGGTAACACTGAAAAAATAAAGGAATTGCAATGCCAGAAAAAAGGTAGGGGAAATAAGACATGGATGATCTTGAACACAACATAAAAATCACTTGAACAAGTCATTGTTGCACACCTGCTCAATAGCAAACCGCATAGGGACTGATGACTGTGGCAGCAGGGAAAGCAAAGTATCCACAAGAACATCCATTAATTCTGGCGCTGCATCACTGTCCAACTCATCTTCTCCAGATGAATCGAGATCATCAGGAGCTGCAAAAGCTTTCTTACAACATATGATAAGCTCAGAGGCTGCATCACAAAATTCCCCAGGTCGGAGGAGCACTTGGAGTAGCAATAGGATAAGCAAGTTCCTAAATCCATGCAATTTATTTGCATCACTGCTGAGCCCACAGTTCCTTTCCTGCCATTATTTAAGCATTCAAAAGCTGTATATTGTTGCAAGAGTAAATAGTAAAGAAGGATAAAGACAAGATTATTACTTAAGTTACAAGTTCCCAAACACAAGATTGATAGTTCAACACAAGGAAACATTTCTATTTTTGGTCACCATAGATAAAGCCATTGTCCCCACATCAATAAACCATGAACTCATAGATAAGTGTTAAAAAATATTTACAAGTCAGTAAGACCAAACTTACCCCAACCACTCAATTGAAAGCCACCTCACAAGCATGTACAACATAAATTGTTCGAGAACTTTAGATTCATTATAGAAGATCAACCCAAAATAAGAAACATATAAATATCATTGATTATTGTTAGTAAAGAAAGAGATCAAGCTTACCTCTTTATAGAGTTTACTCTCCATTTCTTGCAATTTTTTGACTGCCTGTTCGTCCTCATCACTCAAAGTTCGAAAGAGTGAAACTGAAGGAATGTTGCGTAATGTGCTAAAGAACCGCATAAAGTAGCAACCAAGGTCATTTGGCTCAAGTCCATTAGCCAAAGATCGTGGCTCCTCAACCTTTTGAGCATTTGCCAGCAGTGATTGGACCTGTTCTATGCACATTCTACAAAGAGCACTCGAGGTGGTTGCTTTTGGCCATCTAAATTTCTCCTGTAATTCAAATGAAGTAACTTCATTGCCAAGAGATGCAGAGAATAGACCTTGAACAGCTAGAAACTTCAATATTTCCTTTTGCACTCGAAATTTTGCTTCAGGGTCCAACTTTAAATGTTTCAGAACACTAGGAAGGGATTCTATGACCCAGCCTTTCAAAAAATCAGCATTCCCCACAATTCCAATAGAATCCTTGTCCTCGATTGAGCCTATCTCAGAATTCTCATCAGTTGTTTGACTCTGATCTGAAGGTTCCTCAGAAGCATGACCTTCATCCAGAAACAAGTTAATCAAGTTCTGAACAAACAACATGCAACCGGTTTCTGTTTTGAACTCTGCCATCAAATCTTTAACCGTTTTTGTCTTCGTAATGCAATCAAACTTTCCATTGCTGTGCTTCTGAAAGGCCACAATAACAGCTACTCTTCTCACATCATCATTCCTAATCCAGTCTAACAATTCTTTAAGAAAACGCTGTGCAACTTTATACAACCAGGAATCTTTCGTGGAAAGTATATCTATCAAGCACTGAACAAGTTTGTATGACAAAACAATTGGTATAAAAGATGAAGGTAACCTTGGCAGGAGAAGAAGCAGAACATCAAGTGCTAGGTGTTTACGATCATGAGATGACAGAAGGAGGGACCCTTCAATAACAACTTCACAGAAACACTGGATGTTCTTTGCAATTTCTTCTTCAGAAGAGCTAGACTTACGACCCTTTTTGTGCTTCTTTAAGGAATTAGAAACTGATACTGCATCTTCGGCCTGCAAAATAGTATCAGGTAGGAGAATATTTACCAGAACAGGCCACAAACTATGAACCCGGGGTTGACAAAATGTTGATTCCTGCCATATTACAGACAAAAAAAAAAACTTTTATAACATATTTAAACTTTACTTTTCTCAATAATTACCCCTGCAGTGTATAGATGCATTCAAAGTTACCTTCAAGCAGTTATCAATAGAGGATAGATAATCAGCAGAGAAAAGTTTGCTTGGGCTGAACGGATTTGGCAAAAGTTTGCTGAATGGTTTGCTGTTAATGGACGTTTTTTCACAAATTTTTAAAGCTAAAAGCAAAGCATCAGGATTTCCAACATCAATGGCTTCTTGAAACCACTGAGGACTTCCTGGAGCTTCAAGAATATGATCCGACAATGCTTCAGCAGGCAGCTGCAACATATAGAAGCGTTACATAAGGACTGAAACATGTACTTAACATGTTAAACGCATTCATAATATGCAATCAGAACACTTTCACTACCGACATGAATCTTGCCAAGACATATATACATATGAGAATACTTGAACTGCCAGCATGATGATTGCCAACCAAGAGATGTATAAAGTTATTGGAAGTCACAAAGATAAAATAATTGAGAGAAACAAGTGAAAAAAAAAAAGAAGCAAGGCTATTAAAAGCACTTGTTACACCATCCAATCAAAAGAATATTAAACAAGAGCAAATTAACTACATATGAAGCAGTTACCTCGTTACACCATCCAATTAAAAGAATATTGAAAAAATTCTTTATAATGATACACATAGAAGCCACTGCAACCATTACCTAGTATTAATATTGACATGACTAAAAATACATTAAAACTGTTGAAATCTAATTAGTCCAAATATTGATTTTAAGTTAGAATGGGCTTAGAATTATTACAATTTCCCCCACATTCTAGCAGCTAAAGGAAGAACATTTTGAAGAAAAAAGCCTATTACTTTATCAGAAATTACCTTTTCAACAAATTCTAAAATGATTAAAACTGCAGGCTCCTGTAAATATCGTTTTTTTGCTGCAAGGGAGAGAAGAGCACTCATAAATTCCTTGATGTAAGGAGTATCTTTATCAGAAAACCACTCTTTAGTAAGTCTGTCAGATCGGGCAAGAGCACCATAAGCAAATAAACGACCCAGGAGGCAATCTCTCACTTCCTGCAGTATAAGAAGCTAGATATTGAACATTACGTGATTAGATGGCAATCTGATATACAGGGGGGAAAGATACCTACCTGACCCTTCATTGATGATGAGACTTCCAACAAATTAACTATAAGTTTCAACAAGGAGTCTACTTTAATGCTAGGAAGAGTAGCCACCAAAGCAGTCAAACCCAATGCAAAACCCTGTCTAGCACACTGCAAAACAAGTGGCAAAACATATATCAGCAACAATTAGCCCATTTAGGTTATCTTATGGATAGCCAAGTATATCGTGCAAGATCGCAAGTGCACTTCAGGTGCTAGATGTCAGACTAGATTCAAATGATAACATAGGTTACATATAGAAAGCCTATGTAAGTTGATCACTCCAAGCGTCCTAGAGAAGGAAGTTTCAGACTAATTTATTTTTCATACAAGTGTAAAGCATAGCATCGGAAAGCACATTAAAAAATAGGAGAGAATATGAATGCCACAGCAAAATGCAAGATTCAAAGTTCTAAAACCTCAAAAAGAAAATGCATGAATTTGTGTGAGACAAAGAATGTAGATAGCATATCAAACCTCTCTTGAGGAAGAAACACCACGTATCAACCTACGCACAGCATATCTCAGAGAAGATGCACAGTTATCCAAGCCATCATCCTTTTGAGCTTCCAGTTTCAAACAACCCTCAACCAAGTCCTTATTCTCCAGCCTATCATATGCCTTCTGCACCTCCTGCAACTCTGTCACCATTGTTTTTACTGCTGCTTCTCTCACGGAAGAATCTGCTGAAGCCAAGTCCTTAAAAACACTAATATGGAACTCAGGCAAACCACCAGTTGATGAAGATGCCACAGGCTCCCGGGCATCGTTTCCCGTTGATTGAACATTCATTTGTTTTGGCTGAGATTCCTCATTTTCTAAAACCGAACGCCGCCTCTCCTTGTCTATTTGTTTTCGCTTCTTTTTTCTCTCCATTGGTTTAATGGAGCTAGGAACAGAGGAAGGGGCAGCAACCCCATCTCCCATCCCTACATCCTTTTTTTTATCCATCTTAATTTTCTTATTGGAAGGCATTGAAACCGTATTATCTGTAGCTAAATCAGTTTGACCCTCTACCACTTCCACCTCAGAGTTGGTGACTCTTTTCTTGCTACCCATTAAACACCCAATTTCTGAAAATCGTCTGCAATAAATAACTGTGCATCAAAATCAACTTCCCAAGCAAAAAAGAATTCAAACATAAATAAGCAAAGGTATACTCTTTATAACTAACAATGCTATAAGTAAAATGGATTAAATTTCAACAATAAAAGCATGAAATTCAAAACTCTAAACTACTTGTAAAAGTGATCACAAGTCCATATGGACAAATAAATGAAAGGAGTTACCCTTCAGCTTTTGAAGCTGCTTATTAAAGCAATGTTGAGCCTCAAGAATATATCTTGTGCAGGTTTAGGGTTATGAGATTTTAGGGTAAGAGAGAGAGAGTTGGCGATTGAGACGTTTTTTAGGACTCAGTTAGAACAGTTAGTCCGGGATTTTTTAGGGTTTAATGAGAGGGTGGTAATTGTAAATACGTAAAATTGTTTTTGTTCAGGAGAGTGGGCGGCCGCCGTTTGCAAATTGCAAGAGAAGAGAAGAGAAGGCAGCCGATTGGAAATATTGCAATGGAAGATTTATATTTGGCGTATTTTATGAAAGAACCCTTTTGTTAGCTCATATTTCTAACAAGGCAGGAAGTTTCTAGATAGTTTTTGCATATTTGCCTTTGAAACCCTAATATTATGAAAATGACCAAATTGCCCTTCCTTTCTTTCAATTCTTCTTAGTCCCCAATTTGCCAATTTAACTTTATGGTTTCAAAGTTTTTTTAAAAAATCTTTTTAGTTTCAGGGCAACAAAATATAATTAACGTTAAATAAAAATTAAAAATTTATTAGCTCATAATTAAAAATCTTAATATTTATAAAAGGACTGCCAAGATCCTTCTCATTTCTCCTTTGTAAAGATTATATCCTTCCTGAATAAAAAAATAAAAAATAAAAAATTATTAATTATTAATTTTAATAAATGCAGAAAATGTGAAAAAAATTTATTTAATCTCATTTCTTAAATTTATTAAAATCAATTATTAAAATAAATATAAATCTTTTATGTAAATTAATCCCTTAACTTTATAAAAAAGTCTATTATAATAACTTTATGATTTTGAATGTCACATTAACAAACTTAAAAAAAAAAAATTATTCAATCAACCATATCATTATTATTTGCTACTTAAATTTTGGTAATGTGCAGTATATTGTTCTTTTAGGTGTATTGTGTCAAACGTCAATTGGTATATTTTTTTTGTTTTTATAGCTTTTTCTTTTAAAAAAAATTAATAATTATTTTTTTAATTATAAAAATATATTTTTTAAAATTTATATTTTTATGTGTGGATGGAATCTATTTATACCATTTTTTTTAACTCTTTTCGATTTTTCTCTTTTTTAATAAAAAAAGTAATTAAATTTTTTTGTTTTTTTAGACATATTTGAGTGACGTGCGGTCAACAGTTCTGTTTTCTTTGGCTATCGAGTGGCATTTTCAAGGTATTTCCTTCTTTCCTTTTTTTTTTTTACATTTTCTTTAAAATTATTTAATAAATATTTTAAAAATTATAAATATATATTTTTAAAGATTTTTTTTTTTTTTTTATGTTTGAGAACCACTTATATCAAACTTTTTTTTTGTTTTTCCCTTTTGGCCCTTTTTTAATTTATTTTTGTTTTTAAATTAAAAATATTTAATAAAAAAATTTTAGATTTTATTTTTTTGGTAAGACTCATTTGATTTCATTAAATGTCATGTATTTAATTTTTTATTTTTAAAATTATAAATAACATATAATTTTTTAAAATATTATATTTTTTATGTGTAGAACTAAAACCCACTTATATCAATTCTTTTTCACTTTTTCTTTTTAAGCATTTTACTCCTTCCCTTTTAAAAAATATTTAATAAGGATTTTTTTAACTTATTTTATGACCCAATTGAGTAATGCATGGTCAACAGTTTCGTTTCATTGGACTTTTCTGTGTCATTTTTAAGTTTTTTTTTTTTTTTTAGTTTTTAAATTTTCCCTTTAAATTATTTAATAAATTATTTTTTAAATTATAAAATATATTTTTAAAAGATTTTATTTTTTATAATTAAGACCTACTTATACAAAACTTTCTTTTTTGATTTTTCTTTCTTGCACATTTTTGGTTTTTCTTTTTTAAATTTTAAAAAATATTTAAAAAATATTTAAAAAAGTTTTTTTAAGATTTTAATTTTATGTTAGATCTACCTAACACCAATATATGTTACCTATTTTTGTTCCTTTTTCCTTTTTTTTCTTCTTTTTAAATATATTTAACAAATAATTTTTTATACTTTTAAAGATCCACTCGATATCAATAATACGTTAGAATGCCACATGTTAAATCACTTGATTCTTTCTTTTTCTTTTGCTTTTTTTTTTTCGATATTTGTTTTTTTTAAATATCTCATATTTAAAAAAATATATATTTAAACTTTTCCTTAATACGGGCCATTTGATATAATTATTTAAATATATATTTTTTATTTTTTAATTTGATAGTTTTTAAAGAAAAAAATATTAGCAAATGTGTTGATAATACATTCAAATTTGATATTATTTTTTGTTTTTTTTTAATTAAATCAATTTTGTAACAAAATGAATTAATTAATAAGATGATAAAATAATCAATATCAAATATTTTCTATCCGTCTTAATTTTTTATTTTTAAAAATTTTTAATCTATCTTAAATCTCTTACCCTTAATTTCTTATTTTTTAAAATTCTTAATCTATCCTTAAATTTTTTACCTTATTACATATTTAACTGAAAAGAATATTACGTATTTAAATTATTTCAAATTGATAATTTTTAAATACTAATTTCAATGACATATCAATTGATCCAAGAGATAATCAACTATGTCTTACTTGGATATGGGCATTTTTATAAAAACCAATATCAAATTAGTTCAAAATTAAAAGATTAATTTAAATATTTATATGTCACTCTTACTTGATTTTTTTTTTTAACGTCATATCATTTTTTAAAATTTTTAACAATAAAATCGATAAATATATATAATAAAATAATTTACCAACAATAACGAGCGGACACTCGCCTAGTAAGATATGAAAAATAGAACCAGATTAATCAAATAATTCATTTACAACTCTACTCTCTATGCCTTAATTATTTCCTAAATATCATTTCCGCCACTTTGTTGTTTGCGACAAACCACATTCACCATCTTGTCAACATTCGGCGAACTCCTAAAAAACCCAAACATGACTTTCATCAACAAAGCCCATGTGATAAAAGAAAAGGTGGACCATATCCCAAGCCTATGAAAAATGATTTCAATGTGAACCTGATGAAATCTATTTATTAAAAAAAAAAAAAAAAACTTTTCATGTTTGAATGCACCAGTCAAGTAGAAATATTTTGATTTGAGAATATTAAAATAGAAGAGTACTCCCAAAACTTTACAGCCTAAGGAACAGGTCACCAAGTTGAGATTCACAGCCATGATCTGGTCCCAAACATTGAAGAAAAGACTTTGATAAACCAAGCCTTGATATCATCTGGAAGATCCTTTGACAATGTTTACGCACATCAGCTCGCCTTGCCTGCTTTTCTGGCATTCTTCTCACCACTTCCTTTATTAGACGACTCAGACTCCACAAATGGCTTTTCAACATTCTCTTTGCTGCTCCCTTCCTGGTTTCACCATATTTCATAGGAGCTGGTGACTTCAATACTTCAATAACCAAATCAAGCCCTTCAACTCGTCGAAACTCTAACTTGGCGCTGCCACATTTTTCTAAAAGCAAGCCTAAGAGTTTGTGGCCAATCCTTGGATGTCTTCGAAATATTTCTTTCAGAAACCCGGATTTTAGTTGGGAACTTTTTTTGTCAAAATACCCGACCAACGCAGCCCACAAGATATCAAAAACTCTCTGCAATACAACATCTGAAAAGTTTCTGAAAGCAATGATCTTAAGTATCCAGTAGGTTGAGTCTTGAGCAAGGGAAACATGCATTTTGCGTCGGTTTGAAGAGGCTGACAGCTTCTTCTTGGATAGGAAACTAGCAGATTTCTTTAGCTTGAATGGTTTGGAGGCCAACTCTAAGTTTCTCTCCAGTAAGGATTCAAGTGTAGATAATTGCATGGCTTCATATTCAGGCAACTTCTTTTCTTTGAGTATCTTCTTCTGAAGTATTCCCCATATACGCTGTCTAAGTTGCTCACTGCATTCTGTAGTATGTGGATTGACAAATGCCAGAGCCAAGTTTGAGTAAACTGATAGTACCTGGGGCTTGCCTGTGGAAAAAAAACAAAGGGCATATATCAGGATATTGAATATAGAATATAGAAAGTAAATATCTTAATTATTTATAGTTCCCAGCTGATCTTAACTACTCCTATAAGAAACAATAAACACTTGCCTCGATGTTCATGCAAGTAAATTTCCAGCAATGAAAGAACACGGAGTTTGAAACGGACGAGCTGGGACTGAACAGTTTCACTGCCAGCCATCCTCTCTTTCTCTTTAAAGATGTGGGCAAGATGAGTGTCCATGCGGAACATTGCGTCATCATCCATGTCTCCATCAGAATCCTCAGGAAGTTCTATAGCAAGATCCTCACCTCCAGCTACTTCCTCAGAGTCATCTGCCTGCTCATCATTATCAGATGTTTCTTCAGTCTCAGCATCATCTATACTCTCATCTTCTTCAATATAAAAAAGGTCATCATCGTCATCATCATTATCTTTACCATCTGAGTCCGGGCGTCTGGCAGGTTTTAGCTCTTTCTTAATTATTTGCAACATGTGGAAAAGTCCATCATCCGTTACATCAACACAGAAATATCTAAAAACCTACAGATAACAGTAGATGCCAAATCAAAAAACATATATAAGAAAAATGACTGAAAAGTTACAATCTACAAGATATTGCTTTAGCCTGTTAGATAATTGGAATTTTGTTGTTAGCACAATCAAAACTCCATTTCATTCTTTTATTTTCCTCCATGAGATAAACACAGAACACAAGAGACATGCCTAACCATACATACAAAGCAGCTGAGAATATCCTATCAATCAATGAGCAACATCAAAGAATAACATTTAAATTAAAATGCAGAGATTTACCAGGACCACCCCAGCTGAAAATACTAATAATAGACATGGAGGAAAAATATAGCTAGTGTGGAACATTCTGAATTGTGTATCAGCAACAAGCGAGACAGAATACTGAAAGGGGGTCAACAACACAAAAGTATAGCTGTAAAACCAGAATTAAGGAATAAGACCAGACCGGTCTTAAAGTATACTTCACAAACCTTCTCAATAACTGACTGCATAGAAGCTGATGACTGTGACAGCAAGGAAAGCAATGTATCCACAAGGACATCCATTAATTCTGTTATTGAATCACTGTCCAACTTATCTTCTCCAGATGAGATGCGAATACCAGAAGCTGCAAGAGCTTTCTCACAGCATATGACAAGTTCAGAGGCTGCTTCAGAGTATTCCCCAGGTCGAAGGAGCACTTCTAGTAGCAGTAGGATGACTAAGTACCTTAATGCATGCAGTTTATTTCCATCACTGCTAAAGCCAAGGTTCACTCCCTGCCATTATTAAACAGTCAAAAGCTGAGTATTGTTTCACTGACTTGTATGATGAAAGGTTAACAAGATCATAACATAAAAAACGGTTCCAAAGTGCACCATAAACATAGAAGGTAAACACTCCTAATTTCTATCATCTATTCAAAATAGTTCAAAGATTGATAATGTCGTTTGAAAACATTCCGAGGCAAGAAGAAACCCACCAACCCCAATCTTTTAATTACAGACCAGCTTGACTTAAATTCAAGAGATGGAAAATCACCAACAATCAGAGAAATAATCAAAAGAATGGATGATAGTGTTGCACCAACAACGGAGATATCAAATTACCTCTTTATAAAGTCTACTTTCCATTTCTTTCAATTTTATGATAGCCTTTTCATCCTCATTGTTCAAAGTTTGGAAGAGAACAATTGAAGGAATGTTGTGCAATGTACTAAAGATCTGCATAAAGTAGCAACCAAGATCATTTATCTCAAGAGCATGCTCCTCAACCTTTTCTGTGTTTGCCAGCAATGATTGGAGTTGTTCAATGCACATCCTATAAAGGGCACTTGAGGTGGCTGCTTTTGGCCACCTGAATTTCTCTTGCAACTCAAATGAAGTAACTTCATTGCCAAGAGAAGGAAAAAATAGACCCTGAACAGCTAGAAATTTCAAAATTTCTTTTTGGACCCGGAATTTTGCTACAGGATCCTTCTTTAAATATTTCAAAACAGTAGGCAGGGATTCTATGATCCAGCTTTTCAATAAATCAGAGTTCCCCAACATTCGAGCAGAATTCTTGTCCTCAACGGAGCCTATCTCAGAAGTCTCATCTGAAAATCCATCAGAAGCATGACCTTCATCCAGAAACATGTTCATCATATTCTGGACAAACAACATGCATTCTGCTTCTGTTTCAAACTCTTCCATCAAATTCTTAACTGTTTTTGTCTTTGTAATGCAATCAAATTTTCCATTACTGTGCTTCTGTAAAGCCACAATAACAGCTACTCTTCTGACATTGTCATTTTCAACCCAATCTAATAATTTATTAAGAAAATCCTGTGCAACTTTGTACAACCAGGAGTTCTTGGAGGAAAGTATATCCATCAAGCATTGGACAAGTTTGTTGGACAAAATGATTGGAGTTAAAGACACCGGCAACCTAGGGAGGAGAAGAAGCAGAATATCAAGTGCTAAGTTTTTGCAATCATGAGATGACAGAAGAAGGGATCCTTCAACAACAACCTCACAAAAACACTGAACGTTCTTTGCAGTTTCTTCCTCAAAAGAGCTAGATTTCCGACCCTTTTTATGCTTCTTTGAGAAATTCAAAACTGATGCTGCATCTTCGGCCTGAAAATTGGAATCCGGTAGAAGAATATCTGTGACAACAGACCACACACCATGAACTCGTGGCCCACAAAATGTTGATTTCTGCCATGTTTCAAAAAGGTCAAGAAGTTCTAGAAAATATTTATAGCTGATTCCTCATAATTACCCCTACATTTTATGGATACTTTTAAAGTTACCTTAAAGCAGTTAGTAAGGGAATATAGATAATTGGCAGAGAAAAGATTGCTTGGGCTGAATGGATTTGGCAAAAGTTTGTCAAGAACTGCACTGTCAATTGATGTTCTTTCACGAATTCTCAAAGCTAAAAGCAAAGCATCAGGATTTCCCAGGTCACTTGCTTCTTCAAACCACTCAATGACACCGGGAGCTTCAAGGCAGTGATTCAACAAGGCTTTGACAGGCAACTGCATGATTAGAAGTATTAATTAAAAAATGAAACAACAAGGCATTAACCACATTTATATCTATCCAACTTGCAAGATGAAGAGGAAAGGCAACACTTAACAACTTAAAAAAGGGTTCTCCTGCTCTATCCATTTCTGAGACAACTTCCAACATTAAGCATATATTAATGATATACACATCCACACTTGAGCCATCAAAATTATTGGAATAATTCATAATTCACCTGGAAAAATTATATCAAGAGACTCTTGACTTTGATAAGTTATAAGTATTGATTTCTAGTTAGCATTAGGTTTAACATAGTCCACTATTCCCAACATTCTGACAGATAAAAGTAAGGGCATTTGGAAGAAGAAGCCTATCTGCTTTATCTAGAAAAACTACCTTTTCAACCATTTCTAATATAACTGAGACAGCTCCCTCCTTCAGGTATAGTTTTTTTGAGGAAAGGGAGATAAGAGCACTGATGAATTCCTTGACATGAGGAGTGTTGTTATCACAATTCCACTCTTTAATAAGTCTGTCAGATCGAGCAAGAGCGCCGTAAGCAAACAACTGACCCAGGAGACGATCCCTTTCTTCCTGTACCACCAGTAAATAATTAAGAAGCTAATTATAGAATTATCATGTTAGTGGATTGCAACTTGATATACAAGATAAAACCAAAAGCTTACCTGACCCTCCATTGATGAAGAAACTTCCAACAAATCAACTATAAGTTTTAATAAAGAGCCCACTCTAATGCTAGGAATTGTAGCAATCAAGATAGTCAAACCCAAAGCAAAACCTTGTCTAGCATGCTGCAAAAGCAGCAGAATAATATGCTTATTTCAGAT